>NW_007729652.1:232450-286949 GCF_000696425.1 Galeopterus variegatus
GCTGGGAATATACCCAGAGGAATGGAAATCATCAAGCCGAAGGTATACCTGTTCCCCAATGTTCATCGCAGCACTCTTTACAATAGCTAAGAGTTGAAACCAGCCCAAATGTCTATCATCAGGTGAGCGGATTCAGAAAATGTGGTATATCTACACAATGGAATACTACTCAGCTATAAAAAAGAATGAAATACTGCCATTTGCAATGACATGGATGGACCTAGAGAGAATTATATTAAGTGAAACAAGTCAGGCACAGAAAGAGAAATATCACATGTTCTCACTTATTTGTGGGAACTAAAAATAAATACCCAAAAAGACCGGGGTGGGGGGAGGGAAGGAGAAATAATAATTAGAACTCCTTGAAATTTATACGACAAGCATACAGAAAGCACATTGTTGGGAGGGAGGGGGGATGGAAGATGGAGGGAGATTTTGGTATTTGGCCACAATAATCAACCACATTGTATATTGACAAAATAAAATAAAATTTAAAAAAAAATTAAAAAGAAAAGGGAAAGTACAGAAGACAAAAATAGGAACAAAGAACGAAGGCAACAAACAGAAAATAGTAGCAAATATGGGTACTATGTCAATAAATTACCTTAAACATCAATGGTCTAAATACACCAATTATAAGACAGAAATTGTTAGAGTGGATCAAAATACAATACCCAACTACATGTTGTCTATGAGAAACTAATCTGAAATATACATATACATATAGATAAAGAATAAATGGATGGAGAAAGATATACCATGATAACACTAACCAAAAGAAAACATGAGCAGCTATATTAATTTCAGACACAGCAGACTTCAGAGCAAGGAACGTTATTGCTTTTCAACATAACACTGGCATTCATAGCTAATGTAATAAATAAGAAAAGCAAAAAAGGTGTTCAGATTGGGGAGAAAGAAATAAAACTGTCTTTGTTCACAGATAATATGATCATCTATATAGAAAACCTTAAAGAATCAATAACAAAAAAATCCTGAAATTAATAAGCAATAAAAGTAAGGTTGCAGGATATAGTTTGATATAAAAAAGTCAATCACTTTCCTATATGCCAGCAATGAACAAGTAAAATTTGAAATTTAAAAACACAGTACTATTTACATTAGCAACCAAAAAAATTAAATATGTAGTTATAAATCTAACAAAATATGTTCAACATCTACATGAGAAAAACTACAAGTCCTTTATGAAAGATACCAAAAAGGAACTAGGTAAATGGAGTAATATTCCATATTTATGGATAGGAAGACTCAATATTGTCAAGATGCCAGTTCTTCCCAATATAATCTATAGATTCAACACAATCCTAATCAAAATCCCAGTTAATTATTTTGTAAATATTGGTAAAATATAAACCATATGAACAGATGTCTTCCTAAGGGTTATGAGTGTAGAGAGAGTTTAATAGAGAAACCCAATACTATGCATTAGGGGATGCATACAATTAATGGGAGAAAGAAGGATTAGCACAGGAAAATCACAACTGTTCCCAACATTTCATCACATCTTATATCTACAATTAATATGAAGTGGCCATACTCTCCATTTGCCTCATGAGTTTTTCTTTCTAGTTGAACTGAGAAATTTCTAAGACTTTTATATATGTAATAATATTTTATGTAATGAACAGAAAGTTGAAATTGCCAGATATATTGGTCATCACCAGCATGATCAAGTAGATTTTTTTCTGCATTTTCAGATCCAGAAGTATGTGATTTATTTCGTAAGTGGAATCTTTAAATTGATACATTTAGAATCAAATGTCTTATTTTAAGACTGTATGCATAGAAATGGAAGAATCCTTCCCTCCATTCTGAGATACCCACTTCTACAAAGCCTGCTTCATGATTCAGTTAAAGGGCTAACTCCTCCATGGAGCTTTACAAACCAACAGTGGTCAATTATTTCTTCCAAACTGGTGAATGTCTTGTAATACGTCACTTAGTATTTGTATCAAATAGTAATGAAAAGCACTGTGTTTAGCGTCAGAGGCCTGAATTTGAATCCTGGCTCTGCTTATCATTAGTAGGATACATTGGGCAAAGAATTTACCCTCTTCAAGCTTCAGTTCCATTATTTAAAAAAAAATGAGGATAAATAATGTCTTCTTATAGTTTTACTATTAGAATTAATTAGATGAGAATTTTGTATAATGCTTATCCCCAAATCTAGCACATATAGTAAATATTTAATAATTGGTAAGTACAATTATTTCTTAAATAAGTCTCATGTATATTTCTATTTTCCTCATTTGAATTTCAATGTGATTAAGAATGAGGTTTATATATGCTACTTATTATTAACAGTAACTACCACCATTTATTGAATGTTGACCGCTTTATATATGAAATGTCTCATTTAAAATTAACAGTCCTATGATAAAGTTATTATAATCCCAGTTAACAGATGAAAAACCTGAGGCTTGGAGGGGGTGCAGTATTTTCTCCAGGTCACAAGTAAGTCTGTGTAAATAAGAACAAAGCATAGCACAAAGAGCAGAACCTAAGCTTACTTGTGTATTTGAGCAGACATTAAATAGATCCTTGGTGACCTGATCAAAATGATGTGAGTCAACACAGTGTGATTGCTAATGTTGAAGAAAAAATAATTGGCTAGTAAAGAAGCAGCAGTGACTCTCAGTACTAACTGATAATAGAATCAGAGTCCAGATTCCCATTTCCTATTCTGAAATCAAGAAGAGTGGCCTCAAGCAAAGCCAATCTCCTCACCACCCCTCCTTGACCTCACCTGTAAGAGGAACAGTGGAAAGGCACTGTCACCTAGAGATGAAGCACTATCACCCAGAGAATATGCTGAAAGTGATATTATGTACATATATTTCATACAGACGATTATGAATGTCAATCAAAGCATTGTGAGACAAATTCAAGTTAAAGCATAACTAATTAAAGGACAGACATTTAAGGAAAGACTAAAACGCTTGCTGTGTTTTAAAAAAAACAACTAAGAAAAAGGGTATTCACAAAGACATTGCTGAAAGTTGTATTATGGAGAATGATAATTTAGGAAGGTACTAGGAGGGTCCAGACCTCATAGAAGGCCCTTGGTTGTTTCCCCATCACCCTTTAGCTTGGCAAGTCTGAAATGTAAAGGTAATACAATGCAGGGCACAGGAGCTGAGAAGCAGAGAAACTTGAAAAGTGATGAGGGGACCCAAGAGCAATTAAATATAGCAATTGAAAAGTTGTAGAAAGTTTTCCTTTTTTATATGTTTTGTTGAGTTTGTTCATGAAGTTCATTTGTGAAGACTGCTCTTAAATTTCAGTGCATATGTGAGTAATAAAAAGGATAATAAAAAGTAACACTGGAAATACAAACAGTTCCTATTAAAATGTGCATTTTTCTACTTAAGAGAATGACACTCCATCTGTTTAATTGTGTGATAGGAATATCCTTCTGAAGAGGTTAAAAAATTGGTGTATCAAGTGTAATTTTGACTTGTGTCTTGGCCTAACCAGAGAGGAAAAAAAAATGAGGGTGAGAAAAAGGAAGTAGAAAGCCAATTATATGCTGATTTGCTAATGTTATTTTTCAGATTAAATGCCACTTCAAATTACAAAACCTTTGGTACTTGAAACTGTCAGTTTTCTGAGCACTTGCTTGAGAAGTCTTGTCTTAGCAAAGAGAATGTTGAAAAACAGGGCTCCTCAGGGGGCCAACCAAACTTTGACAGAGGTTTA
This sequence comes from Galeopterus variegatus, assembly GCF_000696425.1. Classification (NCBI taxonomy): domain Eukaryota; kingdom Metazoa; phylum Chordata; class Mammalia; order Dermoptera; family Cynocephalidae; genus Galeopterus; species Galeopterus variegatus. The sequence continues at coordinate 236,171 of NW_007729652.1, forward strand.
ACAGTCCTTGAAATTATATCCCCAAACCTTAGAGATCCTGCTGATTCAGTGGGAAAGGACATAAGCTGAGCGAGTTATAAATAAACTCTTTTATCAGAGGCAATGGTGTCATGGTGACTTCAAAGGCCAAACCACGGATAGTAAGTTCTCTGATGTTCTGAAGACAGTAAGAACCTTATTATATTGGACAGGTCATTCTTGGACCTAAGCTGAAATTTGATAACACTAGTGTGTTTTTTCCCTCTATCTGTACAATTTTGAATGAATTTCTAGTTAATCAAAGTCACTAATGTGTATCATTAAGTTTAAAAGAAACATGATAATGTATATTTTATGATATATTATTACTGTTCCTGTCTCACAGGAGTCAAGATATTCTAATGTAGAATACTGTCGTACGTGACGGTCCACACAGTAAAAGTCTATTCTGGGTGGCACATTCTTAAAGAGGCACAGAATAGATTACCTCAAGCCTGCCCTGAATAACTTGTGATAGTTCAATTTGCCTTTCTTAGTCCCAAAATAACCACGAAGGAAATAAGACACAAGTGGGAATCTTGCTCCTTAAATTTAGTGAGTGGATTTAATTCCTGTGTAGTCACTTTAGAAACTAAGAGAATAATGATTATAAATTTAATGTAATAGTAGCCAATAAATTTGTTATTTCAAAGATGAATATGCACAGTTTTCCTTTGGTCAATATAGAAAGATTTAAAAATATTACCTGGAAAATAATATTCAAAGATTGTTTCAGAAAATATTCAAAGTGTAATTTAAAAATCACTTGTAGAATACTTTGAAGTATAGCTACCTTGAAATACACTGTGAAGGAATTAAACAGTTCAACACAGAAGATATATCAGGCTGTGCTAAAAATGTTAGTACATAAAGAAATTAATCAGATATGAGCTGTGGCCCTTGTGTATAAACTTACAGACTTTATGAAAGCAATGCCAAATCCATCTAAACCGTAAGACTTGAGGCTTTTATATTTACTAACACGTATTATAGAAATATTAAGAGTAAACTTAATTATAACATGATGTGGGCATAACAGCTACAGCAAAGATCCATGCAGCATTTGTTTGTGACTCTATTGCCAATTGGAATCAAGTGCAAAGGTCTCAAGAACAATTTAGTGTGTATGTGTGTGCATGTGCATTTGTTGTAAGGAAACCTGTGTCAGACAGATAACCCAAATAACTCAAAAATGCAGAAAATTGTCATTGGCAAAGGAAAAGAAATAAGTTGAAGCCTTGCCAGCATTTGAGGAAACTGGCAGAAGTGCCTTTACTCCAACGGATACAGAACTTCTAGAACAGAGATGGTAGGATCATTTATGTCAGACAAAAATAGAATAAAATAGAGAATAAAATAGAGCAGAGGGGTTGCAACTGTGTCTTATACCAGGGAGATGGTCCCTAACTTAGAATTACAGAGTTGTTTTTAAATGTTGGGGAGGTACTCATGGATACTACCCCATGCACATTACTGGGGGAAGCATACCCTTTCTGCTAAAACATATAAATGTTATGTCACAGCATTTCACAGAAGAGCAGAATGGACAGAATACCAATATCCACACAGAGAGCATGTAATCTTTTAACTAATATTTGTTATTGCTTTAGTGAAATGGAAGAGGTGTGTAAGTCATGGTGCTCTGTAATTGTTTCATGGCTTGGCGATGAAGTCAGTACTCTCTGTGGGCTATGAATATGGCACATTGTAGCTTCCAAGGAAAAGGCCCATAATAAGTAAACAAATATATAAAATAATAGCAAATATATAAAATAATGACATTGTAATGTGATGAAAAGGAAAATAAGCAAGAGGCCGAGATAGAAAATGGCAGGGTTTAATCAATAAACATCTTCCTAATTAGGTGATCCTTGGGCTGAGACCTTAATGAAATGAGGATAGGCTGGAGTACAAGAGAGGGCGTGAATCCCAAGAAGAAACAAGAAGATTTACAAAGACCCTACGGCAGGAGGATTGAGGAACGGGAAGGCCTGTTTGGCTGGAGTGCAGTGAGCCTGGGTAAGTGCAGCCTGAGAAAGGAAGGAGAGCTGGCTAGAGCCAGATTGGGCAGAGCCTTGTTACACATGGTGAGAACTGGGAATCGTTTTCTAGGTTACAAGGAAAGCCACTGGAGAATTTTATGCAGAGGAACGTCCTGAACAGATTTAAGTTTTGAGATAACTTTGATGCTCTACTGATAATCAATAAAGAGGGGAAGCAGGGACACAAACTGTTTAAGAGTCATCCAGGGGAGAGGAGTGTTCCTTTGTCATTGCTCAGTCCAGGACCTTGTTTCTTATCCCTTAGCCTCCTTGCCCCTTGTCTTTTATTCCACTGTAGACCATTCTGCATATAAGGCCCGATTTAATCTTTCTAAGGATGGGAAATTTCCCAATGCTTAATTTTCTTTTGGGTAAAGTCTGTCAGCAGCCTCCCACAAGGATATATTACTGCCACCTAACTTGCTAACACTCCTTGCCCAAGAGAACACAATTTAAGGTTCTAATTATCCTGTCCTGATCCAGTGCTCTAATAATTATGTCATGAGAGGAAAGAGAAAGCAAGAATTAAAAATTTCCCATCTAATGATATCTTATATGAAAATTTCAGAGGAAAAAATATCAGATTTTCTCTGATTGAAATATTTAAAATATTATATTTGAAAATGTTCATTTCCAATTATTGTAACTATAAAGATGAAGGTTGATAAATCCATGAATATTTATATAAAATAGAGGTCAGATTTATGAGACACATAGAAATTCATTGCTGTAGTTAGGAAGGTTATAATGTGGAGCAATGCAAATCATCTATTTCTTCCTCCACCTTCTAAAAATCTGAAAACAGCTGTACCTGTGACATGGCAGCATCAGAACTCATGTGTTATGTCCCTTACAATCACTCCAACTTCAAAATAATTAAGGATCCCAATCACTAGTACGCTGATTCATACCTAATAGTCCCTTAGAATATTATACCATTCTTGGCAAAATTGACAAGTCATCAAATAGAAACGTACCGTAAGTCATCTCTGAGAAAGTGACTTATTTCCATTGAAATTATTCTTTGTGGTTATGTACAAGTCTAGCTTTTTAGTTATCTATGTCTAAAGGTAGCACTTTCCATACACACACATTTTTGGTGAGCTCTCAATTTTCTCCTCACTGGGAGCCTCTCTATTTCATCTGGAGTAGAAGCCCTATCAGCCCCTCCTCTTTTTAACCCAGCTTGCTCAAGGCCTCATCATATCATTAGCAAGCCCAGCTGTGGCTTTCTGAACAATACTTTCTTTTGTGGCAGTTGTCAACTCTGTTTAGTGTAACCAAAGAGAAAACATATCCTAGAAAACTTACGTCTTCACTCAAAAGCAGCTCTACCCAGCTCCTGGCAGGCTACAGAGACATGACCTACTTTGATAATTTTGAGCTGAAATAAAATAGATAAATTATAATACCATTATAAACAATGTGAACATAGGAGATACTCCTGTGTAAATAAAACATTTACAAATTCAAATTAAAACAAAATCAGGCATAGACTAATTTTGGGGGGCCATACTTAAGCAACTTCTTCTGAATATCTATATTTTACACAGAGTGGAAACCTGAACTAATATTATTAGCATGTTCTCTACATAGTAGGTGCTTTACTTTTCTAGTTAAATTTAGTTCATTCAATGCTACTTTAAAGTTACCTTTTTACAAATGAGGGATCAGACTTAAAAAAGTAAAAGAATCTGAAACCAAAGCCTGTGTCATTTTTTACTTCTGTGTAGAACAAGAAACTGAAAACCTTTTTCTTGATATTTCCAAAGAAATAAAAAGAGAGAGAGTATTATTTTGACAGTATTAATCCTCAGATCACTCTATAAGTCTTAGTCACGGTATAAACTTATCATACATTTCTACATTCAAAAAATGTATAAGAGTTCAAGATTTCAGACAATCCTAAACAGATCCAACATCCTGGAAGTTAGGGTAAAATACTTCTCCTTTCACATTTAAGTAAGATTGAATCAAAGGCATACACATTCTTCCATATTTTTTTTTAAACTTGATTGTGATACAATGAATGCTGACTAACACATCTTTTTAATTGGCTTAAGAATACCAAAAGATAAAAGCCAGCTAATTATCAGATAGATTTGATGGAAAACAAAATAAACTTTGGTGGCTATTTTTTACTTTTTTTTTGGTTCCCTTTTTTTTTGACCGATTAGGGGATTGCAACCCTTGGCACGGTGTCATCTGCACCACACTCAGCCAGTGAGTACACCGGCCATCCCTAGAAAACAAAATAAACTTTGGTGGCTATTTTTTACTTTTTTTTTGGTTCCCTTTTTTTTTGACCGATAAGGGGATCGCAACCCTTGGCACGGTGTCATCTGCACCACACTCAGCCAGTGAGTACACCGGCCATCCCTATGTAGGATCCGAACCCACAGCCTCTGCGCTCCCCACGCTGCACTCTCCCTAGTGAGCCATGGGGCCGGCCCTTTTTAGGTTCTCTGTAAAGTCTTTTGTCCTCTGTGCCCATTTGTTAAAGAGAGCACATTGAACAATTAATGGCTTAGTCATTTAATCATTGATTAGTGGTTAGGGAAATATATACTGCCAAATTAAAACCAATAGCATAACTTATTCATCATTATTTTTCTGTAAAATTAATTAAAAGAGATTCTTATGAATAAATTTCTGCCTTAATCTTAATTTTGATACTAAAATACATACTTCAAAATTGTACATGTATGTAAGTAGTGCTCACACTTTGCACACAGGTGCATATAAGAATCAACAACAAAAGAATAGAATACCTGCTTTTGATTTTTAAAAAATAAATAAAAAGACTTCAACTTACATTTAGTAGGAAAAAAAATCTTTCACTCTGGTATTACAGTGCTGGATAAAATACTCCAGGCTCTGAACAACATACTATTAAAGAGAAGGGAAAAGAATGAATGGTGAAAATTTTTAAAATCTGTCCTGATATCGACATTGATAAAACAAACAAGTTCCAGTTTCCTAATCCCCTCAAAACTAATTGGGCTGTATCATTGCGATCGGTAGATAGCTTGTGCAATAGCTAGAATTCTGAATAACTGGAATAAACCTAACAATTGTGAAATAAGAATTTCAGTTATTAGTTTGTGATAATTTTATTCAGTGGTTGTCATGCGAACACCAGTTGTCTTTAGGAATTTGGAATTATCTCCTCAATGTTTGGCTGTGATTTTTGCAAACCAACAATCACAGCAGATTCCTAGTATGTAGAGTACTGGTGTTCTATAACAAATGTCAAGCAGTTCCTCAAAGATATCTTACATTAAAAATAAAAGCTTTAACCACTTCACACCCATTAGCATGGCTACTATAAAAAAAAATAGTAATGTTGGCAGGGATATAGAGAAATCAAAACCCTTGTGCACTGCTGGTGGAAAGGTAAATTGGTGTAGTCGCTATGGAAAACAGTGTGTCAGTTCCCCAACAAATGGAAAATAGATTTACCAAGTAATACAGCAATTTCACTTCGGGGCAGATTCCCAAAATGATTGAAGGAAGGGTCTTAAAATGCTATTTTTACAGCCATGTCCGTAGCAGCATTATTCATGATAAACAAAAGGTGAAAGCAACCCAGGTGTTCATCCATGGATGAATGTCTAAACAAAATGTGGTATATATGCAATGGAGTATTATCCAGCCTTAAAAAGAAAGGAAATTATAACACATGCTACAACATGGATGAACTTTGAGGACATTGAATGTGAAATGAGCTAATGACAAAAAGACAAATAGTATATGATCCCATTTATATGAGGTACCTGGAGTAGTCAAATTCATAGAGACAGAAATTAGAATGTTGGCTGTCAGGAGCAGGGAGAGGGAAAAATGGAGAGTTGCTTAATGAGTTTTAGTTTTGCAAAATGAAAAGAGTTCTGGAGATGGATGATGGAGATGGCTGGACAGTATTGTACTTAACACTACTGACCTATACAATTAAAAATGGTGAAGATAGTAAATTTTATATTAAGAATATTTTACCACAATTAAAAATAAAAATATTAGAAAATAAAAGATTTCAAAATTCAGCATTATTGGCTATACCATGCCTTATACATCACTATGGGCTGATGGAAATGTAAAATAATTGATTGATGATTCCATAGTTTAAGGTTACTAATAATAGAAGATAGTAAATTTTATATTAAGAATATTTTACCACAATTAAAAATAAAAATATTAGAAAACAGAAGATTTCAAAATTCAGGACTATTGGCTATACCATGCCTTATACATCACTGTGGGCTGATGGAAATGTAAAATAATTGATTGATGATTCCATAGTTTAAGGTTGCTAATAATGTTGAACATCCTTTGAGTGCTTTCTAAGTTCATCACTTACATGCATCATCTCTTAGTTCTTACTCCAGAAGAAGTGTGTACTATTATTATCCCAACTTTGCAGGTCCCTATCTGGAAACTAAATTACAGAAAGGTGAGGTGCATGCCCAAGGTCACACCTATCAATGGCATTGAATAGACTTGCACCCAAATCTATCGACCTCCCAAATACATACCCCTAAGCAAATTATGGTGTATTTAGATAATCATTTTTTTTCTCAACTACAGAAAAAATATATAGTGAGAAATGCAATTCCTTTAATAAAACATTTATACCTAATGTTCCAGGAGAGGATGATAAACACGCAAGCATTTTACTCAATATTAGGCATGACACTGACAGTGAACATTTGGAAATGTAGACATTGTTGACTTAGTATTGGGGCTAGCAGTCTGGTGGCTTGGGTGATTGATGTTCCTGCCTTTGTTGCTGACATTGTAGACTTGGACATCTCTGGGTCTTAAATTTTTCATTAGTAATACAGAATAGTTTTAACTTTTAACCTAGACTGTGGTGTAGATGAAAGTGCACTGACATCAGAATCCAATGATTTATTTTAATTTTAACAGATGTCGTTTAGTTATGTGGCTTGGGAAATATCACTTCTTCATGTTTAACTTTCTTACTACAAAATTAGGGTTGTATAAATTCCTTTAAGGTGCATTTATATTACTCTATTACAATAGGATAACAGGAAAATTACTACTATTAGCTATTTATCTTGAGTTCCTTAAAAATTGTAGACTGATGTAAATTAGTACTTAACATATTTCAAAACTATAATTTAAGTGAAAAGTTATGTATCTATTGATGCAAAAATATTTTTCCAAAATAAAAACAACTAGACAGATTTTATAAGGAAACACTTTTGTTTTCTGAACAGAAATTTTTTAAAATTTATTTCTATCCTTAGGAATACCACCAGGAAACAGAAGGAATATATTAACATGGTATTTACTTTCTTTTCTTCTTGCACATCACAATGACACTCCCCACTCTGTCATTCTATCACCATCCTGACAGTCTCCAAGCAATATTTCATCCTTTCCTTTTCATCACCATCCTTATTTTGTACATTCCTTCAAGAAGCAAAAACAAGCCTCTCCTCTCAAATACAAATAATTGAAGAAATCCCTATATGTACACAAAGTGTAGTCTGCTCAAGTTCTCTGTCTAAAATCTTGCGCTTCTCTGCAGTTCCATTTCACTTGTTGAATATGGGAAATTTGGTTTCAACCTAATTCAGGATGCAGTTCTGCTTAGTTTGTCATTCATCTTCTGTTTTCAGTGAACATGATATTCTCTCATCAGTGAAGAAACATTCGACTATAAAAGGATGATAAACTCATGCCATTACAGGTCAACAATGCATTTCCTTAGAGAGCTTGGGAAAATATCATGATGGCTAGGATGAAGACACAATTTGATAAGAGTCTTTAGAATTTGCAAATGCCGAATTTAGTTCAATGTCTTTAATGTCTCTTACATACTTCCAAGTTCTCTATAAGGTGTGTGGCTATATTCAGGCTGTTTTTTTTTTTTTTTTAATGACTATGATCCTGATTCAACAAATGTTGACAAATATTACCAGTTACTTAAGTCAAACATCTTGATTTGACCTTAAAAAAATAAAACAAAAATCTCTCAAGAAACCTATTCTCTTAAAACTATTATATATAATTTGTCATCAAACCTAATACTTTAGTTAATTTTTGCATTAGATATCTATTTACACAAATTCAAAAGCAGATTTTGAGTGCAAATTAAAAATGCTGAGTAGATCCATTGCAAATTGAGAAGACACACTTGTAATTCCTTCCACCCAGAAAAATATTACCAATTTATAAAGTGAGCTTTTGTGACATGATACTTGGCCCCTGCACAACTGCATAAAAAGAGGCCTTTGTATCTTACTTGCAATCTTTCCTTCCACGAAAGAATGAGATTAGTAAAAATTACGTTTCTTCAAAGGTAAAAATGTTTGGACTTATGGCTTCTGCTGTCCTCCTGAATCCTGTTTCTAGGCTGCCTGTAACCAAATTCTCCTCACCTTTAGGCAATACACATAAGTCATAAGTAAGTAAGTTAGGGATTCATTACGTAAAACAAGACAGAAGAATTCTTTGGAAGCAGTTTGACCAAATTTTATATTAAAGCCTATGTTATTCTGTTGTGAGACTGGAAAAAAAGAACATTTGTATATTTATATTAAATATTTATTGGATTAAGTAATGATCACATGAATAAGATTTGAATAAAGTGCACTTTAATATTCTGTCTTCTTCAAAAGGAGAGCTAAGAATATCAGTGAAATTGCCAGAAACATATAAGGATGCTTCTTCATCCTGGAACAGTATCAAAAATGACCACAATGCCATCAGTGTGAGAGTTCAGGAAAAAAACAGTTCAAGCAGCTTAGAAATGGGTAACACTAGTCTTTGAGAAATACTGCAATAATAGAGTTTCCTTCATTTCATTGCAGGTTTTCATTTGAAAGACTTTGTAAATGATGTATGTCAGAGAATCCACGAGTAACTTCAGTAAATATGAAAACTCATAACAAAAAGAAATGAAGACATCTATCTTATAAGAGCCTGCACAATGTCTCCAATTAGGTAAATCCTCTCATTACGTTTCTATTCTTTAAAGCCTATTATATAGTCACTTAGATAACTTTTATGAAAACTGACTTCTAGATTGATTTATCTGAAAGAGTCTTCCTTATCTTCTTTTGGAAACATAGTACTTCATATTTTAACTTTTCTCAAGGACTGTAATTGTCAGTGATTTTTCACTAAATCATCTGCTTAGAACACCATGAACGAACTACAGATAATAATTCTAGACAGATTAAGCAATTTAATTACTCCTTCTAATGGCTACATAGCTAGGGAATTTTGCTTCTGAATATTTTAGACTGATGTCCCCCTAGTCAGGATACTTCATGATGAAGAAGAAAAAAAAAAATACTGAACACATTAAGGTGCAAAAATATTTTGCTAGGAAACAATTAATCCACTTTCTGCTTGATCTAGATATCACATTGGGAACTCATAATGCTAAACATTTGGTTACACAATAGAGAAGTAATTTTTTCTCATGTCTCCCATATGTAACCTTTTCACATATTAAAGGATTTTGTTGCTTACTTTTACCGATTTTTTTTTTCCCACTCACCTTGGCAGTAACCCTGCAACCATTGGCAGATACATTTTTAGTGTTTTTCTAATTGATACTCAGCTTCACATTTAGACTTATGAAATAATTTTCTCCCTGTGGCTCCTAAATAAAATCATATTTCTTTACAAACTATCCAGAATATTTATCATAGAATCATGAAGAAAGAGTGTTTGTTTTCTTGTTATATAAATAACTTGAGAACTAAAAATATAATTCATTGCATAGGTAAAGATAGCTTGGCTTAAGAGCAATTGTTTGTTGAGAACACAAGGCATCTTCTATAAGTGCTTTGATGACCTCTAGTCTCTCATTCTGGGTGGGTTGCATTCCATTGCTGATGTATTTAAGTTTTGTATTTCATTCAAATGTCACCATTAGAAATGTTGGTTTTTCAATGTTTTAGTCTTGGAGACCCAACAAACCCGCAGCCAATGAAAACTCATTCTTTTAGTTTCATGCCCAAAATATATCATTGTGTAACTTAAAAAGATCATACTTTTTATTGCAATATCAGATGGGCTAAGTTTGTTACCTCCCAGCAGATTAACTTCCAAGTCTGTACCAATTCATTAAACATGCACATCAGTCACCCTACTGAAGCATAATTTATTGCAATTAAGTACTTCTGTGTTGGGGAACCCAAATAAGATTGTCCATTATCAGTGCTGTTAATGGTTTTCTGAACAGTTGCCAGTTCATTCACCCCACCCACCCTTCAATAATAAAATAATTTTGACAAAAGGCCCATGTTTCAACATTTTTAATAAAAACAAAATAGAAAAACCATCAGTAACTGAGCAGTAAAGTTGCCTCTCTCTTTCTTTCTTGCCAAAACTAACAGAAAAGAAAATGTCAGTCTGGCTCCCTGCCAAAAAAAGAGAAAATTGAATGGTCTCAGTTCTTATTCTTTGACTAGTAGCATTGTGTACATAAAATGCTTGGCTCTTGGGCTCATTTTGACAGAACTGAGGCAGAGATAAGAAGTTTTGAGGACTCCATTCTGCAATTTATAGACCTTGATTCTGTTTAAGATCTTTCAATACCACATAACAAATCAATGTGATTTAGAAAATAACATTGTTTCTGCCATTGACATAAGCCATATGTGAACTGCTAAGCTACTATGCAAGCCACAGCTATAAATTTTGGTCACTTGCAGGAGATTCCTTATTATTTGGGGGCTCAGAATAATTCAAACCATTATCATCATCTTGAGTGATGTCTCACTAAATTGCTGCCTGGTAATGAGTGGAAAGATTTCTCACACTAAGGGAAAATCAAGTTGTTCTTAAATAAATTTCCCAGGTAATTCATTCAGAATGATAGAGCAGTAGCCTCTGTTTAAAAAATGAATTCTGATCATTAATGTCCCATTCACAGACACTATGAGTATAATCTAAGGAATACAGATATCAAACACAATGTTTGATTCAGACAGTAGAGTAATTAATTACAAAAAGGGGAAAAAAAACTAGAATGAGCATGGCGATTTGTCTTTCTGCAGAAAACAAAATGTATTTTTGTTACTCTGCTAAGCTTACTGTCTTACTGAGAAGGAGACAAATTCCATTTTTGCTGGAAATAGATGAATTAGTGTATATGACAAAAAGAACAGATGAAATATTAACTTTGTCTATCAAGTGGATTTTACTTTTCTACTTTGTCACCCTCTTTTCACAGTGCATACAAAGCATGGTAATGGAATTCCTCAGCCACTATGAATCTAATTTCACATTAAATGGTATCTAAATTTTTAAGGAACTCTTTAGATTAAGTTAATTATTCTATGTTTCCTGTATATGTATATTTAAAAAAAAAACTACACAGAATCAGAAAGTATTTTTTAAACATCAAGTTCACTATTAAGCTTCATTTGTAATTGTGGGAGGAAAGATTTACCTGAGGAATAAGATGAGATTAGATTTACATATTTAAAACAAGTTTCCAAAGAATACTCCAAGACTATATTCTAAAAAGCAGTCCTTAATTGTGTTCTGATCTCTTTCAATTTCTTCTACTCTTCTCTTAAAAGTATAGTTTTACCCAAAACTGTCCTCTTCTTTTCATTTCCACAGGAAGCCATATAACTCAGTCAATTTCTAAAGTCAGTTCAGATCCTCCTTCATAATAACTACATAAGATATACTTAATTGCTTTATACAAATTATTTTTATTCCCCATCCAACTCTAGAATCATCAGGTTCCAATTTCTAAAGTCAGTTCAGATCCTCCTTCATAATAACTACATAAGATATACTTAATTGCTATATACAAATTATTTTTATTCCCCATCCAACTCTAGAATCATCAGGTTCAAAACATGTAACCAATTAACCTTAAGTATAATATCCACAAAGCTAAAGATAATCAGCAAATTGTTTTTAAAAATATTTTTGTTCTCCAAAATTAAATATTTTGAGGTGATTGGTGGATGTTAGACAGGCATCTCCAAAAGAAGGAGCCAGCAAACGAGACTGAGAAGCAATGGACACTGAGGTAGAAGGAAACCCAGGGACTGTAAGTCCTCAGAAAAGAAAGCGTTTCAAGAAGGGAGGGGGGATGATAATCTGTGTCAAATGCTGCTGCAGACCAACTACAGTGATTGATTATTTAAAGGTAACTGCTTATTTAAAATAAGATCAAATGAAGCAATAAGGTGGTCTGGAATTCTTGGTGAGAAAAGTAAATATTTTAAAAAATTAACCTTATGAATTACAAAATAGGTATTAAACTAGTATTTTGAATTAACAGCTATCTTCTTATATATAAAAAAGAAATTTTAAATATAAAAAATGTATAGAAAACAGTTCAAAAATGTTATTTTCCAAAGTTTGAAAATAGTAGAAAAATTTAAAAATTTAATTTTTTTCTACTAATTTTATATAATGCATAGCATATATAATGTTATGTATGATATATGTATGTAATACCTTGTATAAGAAACTGAAGAGGAAATATTTTTAAAAGTCGAAGACATAGATCACTAGATGATAGAGTTTACTACATAATTAATAAAATGAAAGAAATGTTTTTAAGGGTCATTGTGCTACTTGCCATATGGGAAATTGTTAAGGTTCGTTATGGATTGAATTTGTGGTTAAAAAAAAAGATTTGGTAGTCAAAGGAGGAGCAGTTGCCTAGAGGGGAATGTGTAGAATAAAAAGCAGGTGGGTCGAAGGTGCACCCCATAGGTGGACAGGAGAGAAGCCAGACAGAACATTTATTAAGGTGAAAACTGGGTCAAGCCACCAATAAAAGAGAAGTTGAATTGAAACCTGAGTGTGAAGCAGTAGTTTTCTAATTATAAATATTCTTGGCTAGTACGTAGGAGGTGAATTGACAGGGAAAGGCTCACAGTAATTCTCAGTGATGTGCTGTAATATAGAGTGGTCATCTGTAGTTTAGAAAGTCACTGTATGTTAGAGTGTAATGTATATAATGCAACCATTAGAGATGAAGAAGTGGAACGATTGCTGTGGCTTACATTATCATCTCGTTTTCAAATGAATGGTCCTGTGCTAATGTTGGGTTTGGAAATCAAAGAAGGAAGAGGGAACCATGCTCGATACATTTTCACTGTGGGGAAGAAAATATAAAGGTGCTGAAGTTATCATAGGATTCTTGCAATGGAACAGAATAATGTGCAGATTAGAAAAAATAAAGAAAGAAGCCTTTTAATACATGGACTGCAGTTTAAAATCAATCACTTATGGATGCATAGTGATTATATGCCATCTTTCATATATGAATATATTTCAAAGGGTTATATTAAATGAGATAGTAATACAGGTTGCTAGATTACACTAGAATATAGGAAACACAATATTGTAATTACTCACAACTCTGCATAACATTAACCTGTGCTCATTTATACCTCTGGAAATAGAGAGTTGAGTTCCCTAAACCCGCTTTTTCCAACTTTATCCAGCCATGTTCTGAGTATAAGAGCAATACAATGTAAATCCCATTCCCAGCTTCAGAGCTGGACAAAAAAGCTTACATGGTGGACTGGCTGCAGAGAATATGGGCTTTGCTGAAAGGGTATGTCTGGAAGTTGGCAGACATGTGAGAAGAGAACTTCCCAGATGAGCAAAGCAGTACTGAGAAAATTAAATACATGCTTACTATGTTTGCCCTTCCTTCCTTCCTTCCTTCCTTCCTGGAGTTCTTAGTATCCTCTTGCTTCTTAGCTGCCTCACAGAAGTTTAGGCCAAGAACACCAGGGAGGATCTGTGATGTTCACAACATTTATGGAATTATCGATACACTGCAGCACCAATGAAATCTCAAGAACTATATTGTGTGGAACTCCATTTATCTACCTCCAGATGGACTAAGAGTAGAGTTCAGTTTGCCAGGATTCAGAGTCTAGATATTAAAGATCTGGAGCTGAACTGTCCCTCCAGCTATAATTATGCAAGTCATGCATTGCAAAAAAAAAAAATGCTGTAATTAAAGTCACAAATTTTTTTCATCATAATTCTCTTTTATTGGTGTGTAACAGTAAAAAAAATGCTCTGGTTTGTCTGAAATTTTCTTCTCTAGCATTACACCATTTTTTAAAAAGACTTGGATAAACAGTGGGTAAACTCTTTTGAAACTAATATTCTATGAAAAAAGTACAAAATAATTGCAGCACACATTTTTATTTTAAAGTTGAACTTAGTATTACCAAAGTATCTCGCATCTTCCAGGCTAAACTGTTCCCTTTTCTCAGGTAAGTTCCTTTGAAAAGTTACTGCAATGTTTTCTTGTTTTTATACTATTTTAACTTAAAAATGTATTTAAGCATCTTAAAAGAGAATATGGGGAAAGATATGTCACAAATTATTAACCTGAAAACTTTATTCCAAAGGAGCATTTTTTTTTCATTCAGTAAATTCTGTATGTGCATGTCTCCTTTCTCCAACCTAATTGTAATTCCATGGTACAAAGGTCCATCTATGAGACGTTGTTTTCCCCATGACACCTGGAACAATATCCAATAAATCCTGAACAAATATTATTGATACCCCAAATCCAGGACTATATCTTACTCTCCTGAAATTGCTTATCATTTATAAGTTATCTTCAATTTTAATTAAGTAAATAATACTTATGGGATCTGAAAATATAAACTGAAAACACATGAGAAATATGACACTGGGATTTTATCATTGATTTTGCAAGTAGAAATCAAGCAAATAAAATCAGACGACTAACAGTGGGAAAATTGTAATAAGGTACAAATAACTGTTAGTTGTTGCTATAAATGAAAGAAAATAGAAAGGTGGACAATCCAAGCTGACAGATCCTCCTAGGAATGTTTGTGCTTTTAAACAAACAATTGTGTTTTTATATTGACATATGACTAGGATGGAATCTGCCATTTTGGGGATCAACTCCAAGGAAAATAATAATGTCCTACTGTAAAGGCACCACACAGGAGGCTCAATAGAGCTGTTCGATTTCTTCAACAATTTTTCTTCATGTTCCACCCCATGCTGTGCGTATGTCATTCTGGAAGAGATTCTCTTAAAATTTTGCCTCTTTCACTTTTCCCCCAGAGAATTACAAGTGGTTCAGTTTTCAAGTTTCAAAAAACTTTTGGTGAAAGCTAAGGCAGAAATGACATCAAAAATGACAATCATATGTCTGATGTACAGAAAATAATTTTTGCCTGTGGAGTCACAGAGCAAATATAGTGGTTAGTTATGATCGTAATGCAGATATTTATCCCAGATAATATGCGATTTACATGTATATCTTGAACTTGGATGTTAACCAGAAAAAAAAAAACATGTTTTTTCCCAGACCTATTTTTGGAAAGAGCATTTTACAATCCTTTATCAAATATTTTTAAAAATATCTTAAAGATTTTACTTATTTTGGGTGAAGTTAATAATCATAGAAGCTGCAAGTAATTAAAAATATTTTTCTCCATAAAATTAAACTATGCTCCAAAAGCTCTTGGCAGCCTCTGAAACATAACAAATACATTTTGTTCATCTTAATGTTATTATAAAAATAGAAATTTAATTATCCCCATTGAAATATTAACAATATTTAACCTGGCTATTTAGATAAGTATGTCATAGACGCACACTGTGAGATCCGAATGAGAAAACTAAGCTGACTTCTCTTTGAACCAACAAAGTAGGAAAGGACATGTGTGCCTAGAACTCTCCACTCTCTGTGCCTAGAACAGTGTCTAATGAGCAGAACAGCACGTTTTAAGTATTTATGAAACAGATGAATGAATACTCCACAAACACATTAATAAGCTTTCACAGAGGGATGAGATGAAGGGAGTTAAAAAAAAATATTAAGACCTTCTCCCAGTGTTAAATTATTCCACCAATTACGAAAGCCAGTCTCTGGAACCCTGAACTAATATGAACTTAAGGCATTGGATCATGGCTCCAGGTCGGCTCTCTTATCATGTGATTTTTGTGATTAATCAGGTTTTGGAACCAACTTTAGTAGAGATTAACATTTGTAATGGTGTGTGTGTGTGTGTGTGTGTGTGTGTGTGTGTGTGTGTGTGTGTGTGTGTGTTAAAGATGTCAGTCATGCTATGACCCCATCACAACTTCTCAACCTTACCTCACGGGCACAGAACAGATGTTATTCACTGCTGGACATACAGTTCCCTTCTCAACACGTATACATATGCTATAATATTTACCATCTTATAAAAATAAACAAGCAAACACAAAATGCTCTAGGCCCAAGTACCCCCCTACAGCAACTTCTCCATTTCTGTGTTTTTATTTCTAGAAAAGCTCCTCAAAATACCTGCTTATATTCCCCCTCTCCAGTTTCTTGCCTTTCATTCTTTATTTAACCAACTTCAGTTGGGTGTTCAACTCCATATCTTCACTGAAAGCAACCTTTTAAAGATCTCTATTGACATTCTTCTTGTCAAAGTAACTGATCAATGTTCTTTTCTATTTTTAATATTGGAAACTTTTAAAAAAAAATATTTATTGTAACATGATTGATTGTACATGACTGTGGGGTACCGAGTTGAAAATCAATACCTGTGTACAATATGTTATGTTCAATGTTCATTGCACCTGGTCTCTCAGCAGCATTTGACAGGATTATCATCCTGTCCTTCTTGAAACACTTTCTTCTCAAGGCCTCGTAGTCCTTGGTTTTCCTCTAGTGCTATGGCCACTGCTTCTCAGTCTCATTTGCTGGCTCCTCCTCATGGAGATGCCTGCATGACATCTACATTGGCATGTCCAGTTGGATAAACAAATCCTCTCTGTCTCATTCACATGTGATCACCACATTAACCATTAACCACATTGTTCATCCTTGAACTAGCCAAGTTCACTCTGCCCTCAAAAAATTTGCTTTTGCTTTCCTATCTTCCTAGAACATTGCTCTTCCAAATACCCCCAGGACTCATTCCCTTGCCTCATACATATCTCTACTTAAATATCAGTACTGTGAAAAGATCTATTCTGACCCTTATTTGATGTACCGTTTTCTTCATGGCTACTGCTAGGCCCTTACCCTGCTTAATTTTCCTCATAGCATGTTATTGATAACGACATACCATATATTTATTCATGTATTTGTTTCTTGTCTCTTTCTCCAATTAGAATGTAAGACCTACAAAGTCAGAAACACTACTTGTTTTGTTCATCACTGCTGTACTGGTGCCTACAACAGTGTGCAGCATATTAAAGGACTCAATAAGGGGCCGGCCCTGTGGCTCACTCGGGAGAGTGCGGTGTTGATAAAGGACTCAATAAATATTTGTTGAATGAATAAATGAAAAATAGCACCACATTTAAGATGTAGCATCAATATATTCCATGTTTTGATATGCCACTACCCTACCTTGATTTGCATTTTAATGTAAATGTTTTGACATCTATAACCTACCACGGCAATATTCTGAGCAAAGTGCTGTGTGTGTGTGTTTGTGTGCGTGCACACAGCAGACATGAAGAGAGGGTTGTATTCCAGCATTGCAACTCTCAAAAAACTTAAAATTTACATGTGCACAATTTGACTACAACACAAGGCAGTATATGGTAGATGCAACAGATATATTTGTTTATTTGTTCATTCATTCAACAAATATTTGTTTAGCATCTCCGAAGAGCCTACACTAAAAAAGGCAATAAAAAGTAGAAGGAAACAAAAAGGCAAAGAAGAAAAACTGTACGGAATAAGTGGCAATATTCCAGATATATCTATGACTTGTGCAAGCAGCAGGATGAACTTGACATAGAAGAGTTAATAACAGACGTGATAAGAAAGAGGGTTTGAGTGCATTTTCTAAAAAAATAGAAAGGAGTAAAAATGAACTGAATGACATTTCTAAGCAAAAGCACCTGAGAAAGTGCAGGCAGTGAAATATCTCATGTAAAGAAGCATTTTCCTCAGTCACTCCCTAGAGAAGAAAGATATTTTTATTCTGAATCCATAGCATGTAGCAAAGACATAGACTCTAGAAAATTTATTTGAGGCAGGAGGGAAAAAAGCCAAATACCAAGAAAAATATGTTCCAGACTATGACGATCAGATCAAATCATAATTTTCTGAAATACTATGTGGGAGCATCCACATGGCTTTTTATCCTAGATATTTTTAAAGACCAAACTAGCCAAGTTTTCATATGGAATTATTGCCCTGTTTTGAATCTGTAATGGTAGATGTTATAGAATTGTCAAAAGAGGTTAACTTCAATATTTGGCCATTTACATTCTTATGTGTTTTAAGAATTGCTCCACAGGAATATTTGACTTTAACTTTGAAAATCTTTTTACTTTGAAAAAAATGTGAGATGTCTTAGGAAACCACATGGTTTATTATTTGAGACTGAATGAGAAATGCTGTGCTCAGTCTTTTTTTCCACAAGAAATGCTTGTGTGTTTAAAAACCAAATAAAAAGTTTCCTAAAATATTGCTAATGTGGGTCTGGGATAATACCTACTGCTTAATTGTTTATGAAGATTTCAGATCAATTACTAGTCTTCAAAATCATTCAGACAATTATCAAGACATAAGATTGTTTCAGAATTAACTGAAACATTCAAAAAAAAATGTTTAAGGAAGTTGTGTGTCCTTTCTTTCAAATACATGGCCAAATAAATGCCATGTTAGCAAGATCTGAAAGATTGTTCAACTTGGGCCTTGGTTCTTCCTACTTCACCTGAGCACTGATGTGTTTGCCTTGGGTGTCTGTGATCACTGTAATCCTTATATTCTCAGAACAAACTCTAGTATTCACTAAGTACAAAAAATGAAGAACAGTACCTCTCTGCAGTGAAGAAAGATTAGGAAGGGCTGGTCTTAAAAGACACAGAACATGGACTCAGAAGCAGAGCACTTATAAATTCACATTTTATTAGCCTGGTTCACATCCTGCTCGCCTCCTCTTTCACTCCACAAGAGAAAATTCCTGTTTACATGTACAATCTCCTTGGGACCGTGGAGGAGTATGAATTGTGCTTTATGAAAAAATCTGCAGTCATATGTGGGAAAAGTAAGCTTAATATGACCTGTGAGGGTTGTACATCTCCTAATCTAAATTCCTCTTAAGAGATCTGCCATCCTCAGTCCAATGAACCCAAGCAGGAACCTCCTGCGAGCAGGAGGTACTTAAAAAATTCTGCACTTAATAAACCAATAGAACTGACAGCAGAGTATGGCTGACATTCTTATTTTAAAAATGAAGGTAGACTAGAGAATGAAGTAGCTCTATAGTCTTAATGTAAATAGGTCTCTGAAACTTAGATATAGAGTGTTTTTTAAAAAATACGTGTTTTATTAAATAAGCAAACATTCCTATTTATATAAATTCTATTTTATAGGAAACTGAAATTAAATGACTTTTCAAAATAACCTAACAGCAGGGGTGGAGGGGGACTCGAATAAAAACTGAGCATAGGTGTCAAAATATCTTATTCAAATATTACCTCTGGAATAAAGATTCCGTCTTAGACCGAATTTACAAAAATGTGGGGTCCTTAAAGACGCGGAGGGTGGAATTCAAATGAAATATTACAAATATATCATCCAATTCTATCTTTGGTTGCTTAAATTCCTGTTTTAGGGAAAGTGTTTTTTTGTTTTGTTTTGTTTTGTTGAACTGCTCTACAGAGAAATGAAAAGTCTTGAGAACAACAAGCCATGGTGGGCAGCAGGGCCGGAATCTGAAGATAGTTCAAAGAGATTTTTCTGGAGCCAGTTTTCAAAACCCTTAAAGGAAATGGTAGGCAGTCACCTTGCAAGGTAATTTTACATATGTTTTAATACAGTCATTATAACTTCTACACAGAGGGTTAAATAGCTTTACTTCCTCGAATCTCTCCTAGCTCTTATTATATTTATTTCAGTAATAGATATATAGCTTGCCTTGTTCCCCGAAGTATTGCCAGTTGCTTATAAAAATCCATAGGCAAAATAAAACTTTTTACATTAGGGAAATTAGGATATAGAAAAAATTAGGCTCATATATTATGAAGAAGCCAGAGAGTAGGAACTTAGTAATATATGTGTACATTTTTGTAAAATAATTAAAGGTGGACCATAAATTCAGCTCTGAGTTTTCTATCAAAAAAAACGAAGTGCGAAATATGATCAGGTATAAAATCATCATTGTGTAAAAGATAAAAACAAAATACCAGCTGTTTCAGAGAAACATACATTTTCCTATATTGAAGTCTACTCAGAACTCTCCCACTCAGTGTCCCACAGAGGGGACACTGAGGAACTTTGGGGGCATCATCCTCAATAATATCCCTGCATCACATAGAGAGCTCCACAGAGCTGTTTCTTACTGTGGCTGCCTTGCCATGTTCACCAGAAACTTCATGCCAAAGCCCAATTTAATAAACACAGTTCGAAAGAACTACCAAAATCACACAATCTAAGCATACAGCTTTCTGATTGCCTAACTTTATTCAGGGATACATTTTTATGCAAGTTAGCAGACCAGAAGGACTGGGATGCATAGTCCTCCAGGCTGTCTTTTTTAATACTACTTCTCAAAAATCAAGTTTTGATAGGAGTTGGGTCACCAATGTTATATTCCCTGGTAATACACTGGAGTATGGGCATTGCATTCGACTGATCCTGATTGACAGATCATCCAATCCAAACTTCCCTATTGGAGCCTTACAAGATACTAACCTGAATCATTTTCCACTCCAGCTCTATGGAAAAATGTACCAAAGCAATGACTTCAGGTAGGGCCAAGATGACTTTAGAAAAGAGTTCTTGTTGTGCTCCAGCACATATATTGTAACACATACACATGATACTAAAATTTGAGCTCCTCACAAGCAGGGCTCTTTGTCCATTTCCTTTTCTGCTTGGTCCTCAGCTATTACAAACAGTGGCTGGCATACAGTTGATGCTCAACCAGAATTTGTTGACTACCAAATGAATGAATACACAAATGAATGATTGAGTAAAAGTGATTCCAAATCACTTCCTCATAAAATGGCAGTTCTCAGCATTTTCAAGGATGAGAATCCTTTTTCAAAGTAAAAAATAATAATAATAATTCTGCTGACTCCCACATGTTTAGAGTTATTCCTTTTTGATAATAATTGGTTAAGAAAATGATAATGAATAAAGCTCCTAAGAATCAGTGATAATTATGTCTTATTACACACAAAGTACATATTTACATTTAATATATTGAAGTATGTAACATCTTTATTGTCAATATAGACAATGCTTTACATATATTTGGACTCAAGGATGCCTTATATTAATTTGGATGTCCCCCAGGGATCCATGATTTATAGGCTTGGGAAGACTGGATAAAAGCTTTGTCTTTATTATTTTGGCCTTGAACTTTGTCTCAGAGAATATTTCAAATTGCCCACCAAAGCCACAGAGAAATTGTGCAATTAAATGCATGGGATGTGAACTCTTCAGACCTGTGTTTGAATTGTGGCTGTATCATGTTCCTGCTGAATGGCCTTAGGAAATGCATTTTACTTCTCTGAAATCTCTGAAAAGAAAATAATTATACGAACATCATGAAGGTGCTGTGAGGACAAGTGAAATAATGTATGTAAAGAGTTTCACACACAGTTGGAGCTCTGTACAGTGCTCTCTTCTTTCCAAGAGATGCTACATGATAAGAATTAATTTGTGAGACTGCTTGATGGAGTTTGGATGTGTTATCCCCTCCAAAACTCATGTGGAAATTTTATCCCCATTGTGGCAGTGTTGGAAACTGATTGAGTCATGGGGGTGGATCCCTCATGAATGGATTAATATTCTCCCTGGGGGAGGAGGGGTAGTGAGTGAGTTCTCTCTCTATTAGTTCCCATGAGAGCTGGTTGTTTAAAAGACCCTGGCACCTCCTCTCTCTCTCTTGCTTCCTCTCACCGTGTGATCTGCTCGTACTGGCCGGCTGCCTGCCACTTTCAGCCATGAGTAGAAGCAGCCTGAGGCTGGTGCCAGATGCAACCATACCAGAATCATAAGCCAAATAAACCTCTTTTCTTTATAAATTACCAAGTCTCACGTATCCTGTTATAGCAACACAAAACGGACTAAAACACCACTCTTAGTTCCTTACAATAAATTCATTTCATTCTCACCTTTTTTATGTTCCCTATAGCAAAAAGACCTACCATCACAGCATTTGAAACCATTATCTAATCTGTCAGGAACTTCTTACTGTCCATGACTCTGGCAATGTCATCATGTGCAGGTTCTAAATAAATTTAATATCTGGATTTCTCATATAGAGCCCATGAAGCTCATCCTACAAGCAATGCCCTGAACTCAGGAGTGGAAAGCAAAGGAAGAATCAATAAAAGATGCCAATGATCTTTCCTGTTGTTATCACATTTCTCCACAAATATTATGCATTCAGTGAGCTAATTCCATGCTAGGCCAGAAGGAAAAATAGCAGCCCTGACAGTTCCCTAGTGAAACATTGATTATCAATATGATATTAATGAAGGAGAATATGCTTTAATATTTTTATTGAATATTTTGCTTAGGGCTATTCAAAAGAAAATGTAAGTAACTAACATGCCTTTAGTGTGGCTGTAGAAGGGATTCGGGGATCGCTTTCATCTTTTTCTTTTCTCACAGCAGCAGACAATAGTCTCTTTATTGTACTTATTACTGACATTAATGCAAATAATTTTGACAAGTGGAAAATATTCTTGTAATTAAATTTCTGTTGTACTTTAATGTTTGTTCCCTAAAGAAAGTTCCTGTTAACAGATATCAAGCTGTGATAATAATATTTTCTTCCTACATTATCAAAAGTAATCTGTTTTCTTTCCTGGACAGCATTCAAAGTAGCCATAAGATTTAAGAAAAACCGGAAAAGGTACTTTTTTCTTCAAAGTTTTTGTGAATTGTTCTTGAATATGAACTTAGAGTTTCAACAGAGTAAAGGAGAACATTAGGAAACCTAGTATAATAATTTGATTCAGAAATTAAAGTCACAGTAAATGTCACAGTCTAGAAACTGCTGACTTTTTCAGAGGTGTATGGTAAGTAGAAGTAATGTACATTAAAGGAGTGAAATTTATATTTGCTTTTAGAACCACAGCCCTTGATAATTAAGTCATAATTTTTAATGTGATGTATACTCTGACAATTTCACTGAGCTCAACTTCTTTTTATTTTTTTAATTTAATTTTTTATTTACTTATTTATTACATTATTAATATATATTTTTACATTCTATGATATTGTTGCAGAACAGTTGGGAGGGAGAAGAGCAGAAAAGGGAAGGAAATGTGAGGGAAGAAGGAGGAAGTAGGAGGGGTGGAATTGAGGCCTGTGGCACCCCCCACATTCCCACAGGGAAGACCAGGGGGCTTCCAGTGGTGTCTTGGTCATTGCTGGGCTGGGTACAGATGTCAGAGGGGTGTGGCAAAAGCCCTCAGCACCCACCACCCCAGCTCAGGAACCCAGGGCCCTTCTTGCTGTGGCTTGGTGGTCACTGCTGGGCTGGCTGTGGGTGTCGGGGAGGCTGTGGCTGAGGCCCAAGGCCCCACACCACCCTGGCTCGAGATACCCCGGGCACTTCTTGCGGTGGCTCAATGGTCATTGCTCTGGTTGCACTTGTTGAGGGAGTGTGGCCAAGGGCCGAGGCCCCCACCCTTGGGACTGCTTATGCCTGTTGAGGGGCATGGCTGAGGCCCCCAGCCCTTCCCTCTTTCTGGTTTGGTAGCCCAGGGGACTTCTGGTCCTTCTAGGTATTATAGGTGTTCTTTGGTGAAATGAGACCTTTACTAGTAAATATCGAACTTTGTCTCTGGTTGTGGATACTTTGTTTTTTCTTTCAGTCTGTGTTGGATTATTTGCTGTTCCCGCCACTCAAACTCTGTGCTGGAACTAATTTGCTGTCCTTCACTTACTTCTAAAACGGGGGGGGGACTTCCTGTGAGGATGAGTAATTGAGCTCTGTGGTTGAGCTAAATTGCTGCTTTGCTGCTGATTCCTTGGGGAAGGCTTTTTGTGCAGCTCAGGTTTTAATGGTTGACTTTATAGGTACTTCCAGTTCTAGTGAAATCTGGTGCACCTGGGTTATGTAGAAACACTGGTCTGGGCCTAAGTCTTTTCATCAAACTTCACCCCATGCAATTCTGTATTCCTGACCAGTCTCCTCTGAGTGGTCCTATGCTGATTGGGGGGAAGATCAGCTGTCCTTGCTGTGCCCCACTGTTCCCCCATGGGCCTGTCTCCCCCACTGCCAGTGCTCCAAACACTTCCCATGGGGACGAGACTTGCTCTGGTCCCTTGTGATGACTCACTGGCCTCTGAGTGGCTCCTTTTTGTCAGTTGTTGTGGCTCCTCAGTCCTATGTGGGTCCACAGGAACCCTGTTAGTGGTATTGCTGGCGTGGGGTCCACCAAGGTCCTCTTCTCCCCTGCCACCTCCAAGCAACTTCATGTGAAAGGCACAGCTACAGCTTTTTGCCAGCTCCTGCTTCTTGGGCTCAGCAGCTCCAGTCTGGAAGCGGCCAGGATTCAAAATGGTAGGAGGGGATTTTTCTTTCTCTCCTCATGGCTTGTCCTACCTTCATGCACTCCATAGGTCTCTCCTCCTCCTCTCCTGAGCTCTAGCAGCCCCAGCTTGGCTGTTGTTGCTTTTTCACAGTTGTAAATTGTTGTTTTGTGGGAGAGAGTGATGCTGGGGACCATCTATTCCACTGTCTTGATTGGAAGTCTCAGGAGTGAACTTTATATGTGCTTTTAGACCCATAGCCTTTGATAATTAAGTCATAACTTTTAATGTGATGTAAACTCTGATAAAAATTGCACTGAGCTCAACTTCTTTTTATGACTTTTGACTAAGTTACTTAGTAATCGTCTATCTTAGCTTAAAAAGAAATAAATAATAAATTTATTAAAATAAAATTTCAGCTTTCCCAGATAATTACCTTTAAACCAACTATGTGTGATACCAAATTCCTTTATAAATAAGGCTATGTTCAACATAAATAAAAGCCAGCTTTTTAAATCCTTATATTTGTTGTTCTTACATATCTATTTTGAACTTCTTTATTACTTCTGACATTTTAAAAAATGTAGCCTTTCAAATAAACTAAATGACTTGTTTTTTAATTCCAGCTAAATAACTGATTTCTTTTGAATGTAGGATCATAGTAGGTAAAACATTTATAGAAACAATCTTTTGTCCCCTCTGCACTAATCAATACTTATAAAACATAGATGTGGTAATAAAAAGTGCTGCCAAAACAACTAACCCCACAGCAGTTTCATAAACTTTAGCCTTCATCTAGTACTGCTAACCAAGCCAAATACTCATTTCTCAGCATATATGCACTCACCTCGGGGAGGTCAGCGAACACACTCTGATCCCAAACAAAGCTGTTGGGAGGGAAGTGGGAGTCCTTCATTGAGTTGGGGCAGGGAGAGTCCCTAGAAATTGAGGTTTTTGTTTAACAAATATAAAGAATGGCCTCAGAGAAGTTAAGTGACTTAATTAAGATTGTAAAGGAGTTTGTCATTACACTGGCACATTTAAGGAATTTAAGGTTGTTGACTTTTAATCCAATAGTCTTTATGCCAAACTGCTCCTCAATACACATCTCATACTAGAACATTTTTACTCATAGATGTGTTACAGCTGTGTGAATGGAGAATCCATATTGCCCAGATGGAAATCAAGTTCAGTTTTTTTTTTTTTTTAAGTATTGGCAATTATTCCCTCTACCATATCTGCAAACCTAAATCATGGCTCCTGCAGAGATAAGCTATCAACTGACTATAGACATCAGGAAAATGTATCTTTAGAACATTTGATGAAAAGAGGATTGGTAGCTTATCACAAGCAACTTAAACGACTAAGTGGTAGAAGAGTTCAGAGACTTCTGGTTTTTATTAATAAATAAAGTTATAAAACTTGCTCCCATTTCAAAGATGAACTGCCTATTTGTAATGCTTAAACAAATAAAAATAACCATGAAAGAGCCTCAGAAGTTCCACAGATTTCAAATGGATCTGGTTGGGTTATTAATACTTTAAGCAACAGATATTTTCTTCAACGAAGACAGAGGATTAGAAGCATGAGAAGTTCCTGATAAAGGTAAAAATAAAACAAGAATTAGCACAGGCTTGGTCTGGCCAGTTAGCTTACTTGGGAGAGCATGGTGCTGGTAACACCTAGGTGATGGGTTCAGATCCCACACCAGCCAGCTGACTAAAAATTAATTAATTATTTATTTGGGCTGGCCAGTTAGTTCAGTAGGTTAGAGCTCAGCCTTGTAACAACAAGGCCAAGGGTTCATTTCCCCATACCAGCCAACCACAAAAAAAAAAAAAAAAGAGCACAGGCTTTGTCACAAATATTTGACAAATTAATTTTGCCACCACAATTATGAACTAGTTGATTTATCAAGGAAATATTTACATGTATTCACTAGTAAAATTTTACTATGCTAGTTCTTATTCTAAGCATTTAGTGATTCTCTTTTGAAAGCAAAAACTTAAATTTCCAATCTGCTAATGCCATCAGAGAAAGACTGAGCCATCCTAAAGATAGACTTCAGTGTACCCCAACCAGTTAATCACAATCAGAAACCCCAACACCTAAATCATCAAACTTAACAATGATCTAAGCCCAAAGGCTCATTTCTGATGCCATATACTTCCTCGCTATATTATTAAAGGAATTATTTCCAGGGCGAGGCTATTCTGCAGTATTCACACCCTCCTCCATAGTTAGCTGTTAGCAAATTAGGAAAAGATGAGGGACAACTGGTATTAAGCAATTTCCAATGGCAGAAAATTAATCTCTCAGTGGCAGAATTAACCAAAATTGTAGGCCATCACAGTATAGCTTTATGCCAGTATACAGGAAAATTACTTTGTTTCCTGAGTGGTCTGTTTCACAACAATGTGGAGCTCAAGGTTTTCAATTACAGTCCTACCACTTACAATGTAACTTCATGCTAGTTACTTAAGTTTTCAAACCCTTTTTGCCTCATCAATAAAATGAGAATAAAAATAGTTCCCATAGTTGTAAGGTTATTATATGAGCAAGCAGGAGATTCTATTTATATAAAATATAATATGTATATCACATATATATGTAGCTTAGTTCAGTGATCAATAAATGTTAGCTATTCTTGTTGAATCCTCTTCCTTTAAAAAAATTCAAACAATATTGAGAATATTTTATTTTAGGATACATTTACCAATCAGACAAAAAAATAAGAAAAGTAAAAAGGGCTTTATGTGGCTCTCTGCACATGCTTCTTAAAATGCATGTTCTTTTTGTGATGGAAGTTGTTAGCAGTCCTGGAGTGTATGCACATGGTATTAAATATGCAGTTACATATACAAATCTTTTTACAGAATGGGTTTCCACAAACATAAAATGTAAGAGTAAAAGAGTAAGGGAACATAAGGATATGAGAAACAAGATTATTATATGAAAAGGATACATAAGTCTTCTGAACTTTTTAAAATTGAGCTATAGATTTTGTTCTGAGTTTGCCAGCAGCCAATGCAAAGAAGTTAATGCTATGATTACATGAACCACAATGTACATATGACAGAAACATACTATCTGCTGAGGATAGAAAAAGTGTTATTTTGTTTTGTTTTGTTTTGTTTAACCAAACACTAGTGATTATTATAACTCTGCAAATACATTGAATTCTGAAACTGCTTAGGGACAGCAAGAGATGATACAACAGATATTTATCTGTGGATAAATGAGAATATATTTAAGAAAAGAATGACAGTATATACCATGGGATTTCATAAAGCAACTTGTATTATTTCTCAGCACTGTTAATTAGTATGCATATTTAACACTTCTATTAAAGTGCTTATATAATATTGTAGTATTTTGATCACTGAGTGGCAATAGTTTCTTTATTTCTAATAAATGGTGTCTAATATTTAACTATTATATGCATTCAATTGGAAAACTGAAATTTTCTGACATTTTTATACATCCTGGTTTTAGTCCAGGCATGCCACATTTTGTCAAGATCTTCTGAAAGCACTTTCTAAAATAGTAACTTCTGAGAAGTAAATGATTAGGGGATTTCCTTGAGGAAAACTTATCTTTAAATTCTCTCCCTCTGCCTCTCTTCACTTTAAAACTGGGCCCTAAAATGTAGCATTGACTCTGCTAATACATAAATGTTGAAGATAATTACGAAAGCCTTTAAGAATTCTATTGGCTTTACAGTATCAAGCAATATAATGTTGGATGGTCCAGTCAACCACATGATGACTCAGCATTAAACATATCTTTTATTATAATATTACACATAAAGAGAGCTATGCTTTAAAAAAAATGTAATTCTAAGGGTTTCTATTATAGATAAATATACCAATAAAACAGACTAAATATTTTTCCCTGTGGCCAAGATAATGAAATAAAGTGAAAGGATTTTTCCAAGTCATTTTTAATCTAAATTCAAGTGAGAAATTGTCAGTATATGTGAGTTACTTCAACTAAATTCTCTATTTTACCTTAAATAAAACATAACATTGGAGACATTTAAGGAGAATTCATCTTTTCATCACATAGCTCCTTCTTTAATGCTTATTTAGGTTTTGACCAATCAGGATAACTTAAGGACATCTCAAAATAGAGATACTGTCCCTTGATCTTTTACTGACTAAACTCTCCTTTTATTTACTTATTTTGAGTGAGGGATTTGGAGAAAAGGACTAATCATTGCTAATGAATCTGGTGCTGGTGAAAAATTCCAGATGGGCAGTCAGTCACAAAGACTGAAGTTCTTTTATTAACAGGCTAACACTGAACAGTTTTCCCTGTACTTTGCTTTCAGATGCAACCCGGAGTAGAGATCTATCTTACATGTCCAGACCTGCTCAATCTCTCCTTCATTAATCAGTATTTTCACATTTCATCAAGTATCATTTCTGATAGGCCTATTCTGGCTACACAGAAATCACCTTTTCTCATTACTCATTTTGCCGATAGATTTTGCAAAAATAGGGGTTTCACATTAGCAATATCTTTTAGCACAATGGTTATATATTGTTGAAGGAAGATGAACTTAGGGAAAACAAAGTGATATGTATTAGGATCTGTTTTGTTCTTTCAGTCACCTAATTTAAAACAGATTTATGCCAGACCAACAGATGGTTTTATATATGTTGGGCTAAAGTAGTCATCTTAGAGCATTCCTGACTGTTTTTTAAAAAATAGTAATTCGTATTGGCTCATGATAGTTCCCAGTGATTATGCCAGGGGAAATATTTAATTAGAGTCAAAGCGCAGTGGAAATACCACAATACATTTTTTGATAATTATTGTTTCTTTAGAATAATTAACATTTCAATTGTGTCTACAAAGTGCTAGTCATCAAAATTCTGAGAAATGGGTTTTTATTTTAAAAAATAAAAATAAAAATAACTAAGACCCCAGGGATTTAAATAACTTACCTAATGTCACCCAGAGTATATACAGAAAGGATCATAACAAACCCTTAGTCTGTGTGCACATAAAGGCTCTCCTTCACACTGTCTCCCTGCTGTCAAATCTGTATCTCCAGACCAGACCTTTAGTCTCAAGTGTTCAACATTCTCTGAGATAGTTTCAGTTTACTGTTAGTATGTCCAAAATTGAATTTTAATATTCACTCACTAACTAGCTTTCATTCTATTGTTTTTACCACTGTTATAAGTGCTTTTTGGAATCACATTTAATTTTTCTGTCATTTATATCCCTAGAATTCAGGTATTTAATCTTCCCTTTTTTTCTTCAAACTATCTTTTGGTTTTTAACAATAGGGATTTTTTCAAAATATGCTATTACAAAAATATTTAAAATTCAATACTTCTTTGAAAACCATTATGTCAAAATATACATGACATCAAAAATAGGAAGTCACACTCTAAAATGAAAATTAGTGTATTTGACTGGACGGATTAGAGATGATAATTCTTTTCTTTTTTTTTTTTTCAAAATAACCTTTACTATTATATTGTTGCAAAAACATGGAAAATACCAAACTATGTCACAAAAAGTGTTAGTACTTTCTCCCTCTACTGCCACTATCTCTGCAGGCTCTTGTCATTCAAGCTTGCCACATACTATGTTCCCTCTCCAAGCCATTGGACAAAATTCTATCTAGTTGATCTTCTTTAAACAAAGCTTTTTAAGGATAGCTCCCACCTACAAAACCTTCAGCAAATAGTTCTAAGTCTACAAAACTCTCCATAAACTAGGTTTACTTTCTGTTTCCAGTATCACTTCCCCAAAATGAGCATGCCACTCCCGCTAGCCATGACGCATTTTTACTTCCATGCTTTGTTTATGTCTGACAAGCTGTGTCCCCTTTCTCTAAATAGTACTTTTGTGTTGAGCATTCAGTTAACTTGCCAGTTCCTTTATAAGCCCTTCTCCAAGCCTTACTTTCTGCTTCCTTCATGTCTTGGATATAAAGTATCTACCTCATATTTAAACATTTGCTCTCTTACCAGTCTTTTATATTATTCCTTTGTATTTTTTTGTATATATTTTCAGGTGTTATCTCCTTTTTTGGTTATAGAAAAGCATACAGTAAGTAGAAAATTATTAATAAACTCTGGTTAATGTATAGATTGGGATTAATGCTGCCATCTGCAGTACACATTTACTTTAAAATGTAAAGCTGTGACTTCTCAAAGTTTTCATAAATTTTCTCTAAATTAAAATATTAGCATATTAGGATATTTTTAAACACCCAGGATTGGATAAAGTATGAGTTCCTAATCTTCATAGGTTAGGTTTTAGATGTATGAACATTACAGTAATTTCCTATCCAGACAACTACTAGGTTAAAATATATATGTGTGTGTATATATATATATATATATATATATATATATATATATGCACACATACATATCTATATTTTAATTCTCTATTCTTAATAAAACAGTAATTTAGCTCAGTAATTTAGCTGGTATTTGAGTGTTTCTTAAACCAAACCTAAAGTTCTACCATTAAATTTTCTCAGAATCATGGACTCTTAGTAACCTTATGTTACCATTTAAAGCAATTGTTAAAAATACTCACTGTATACTAAGGTAAACACTGTTTATATATTAAATTCTATTGAAGTTATTATAAACTACTGATGTTACAAACTTTAAAAATATATTGCCAAATATTAGCACTTCAGGTATATCTAGCAAAGTTTACAAAACTGGAAGAAAAGAAAATAAGGATATGAAAATATAAAACTATGAAAAATGAGTAAAAACAAACCCCTTTACAAAAGTGACAAAAAACACCAAAACTTCATAACTTATTATTTGACTCTCTATTCTCAATTATAAAAATGATGATGGAATAAAATATAAATCAGTGAAATAAAAGGGGTGAGGATGGCTCATATTCATTAGAAGCATATAGTTCAAATCTGATTCTATCATTAATAGGCGAGTACCTTGGAAAAGTTAGCCAACACCTCTGAATTTCCAGTTTCTTCATCTGAAAAATTAAATAATAATTTTTATCTGTAATTATTGTGAGAACTAAATGTGACAGTCTATGCGAAGTCTCTAGAACAGTGAGTAGATGCATATGAGTCACTGATATTTTTATTATCTTTACCAGACCCATGGAATTCTGACATAACCAATGACCTAGAACTTGGGTTGACTTTTACTGTCTCAGTCTCCTTTTTCAGATATTTTTCATTCACTTGCCTGACTTAATTGTTTATCTCTAGAAGAATGAGTATCATTTCTAAGTGGGAAGAACATGGCCTCTGTTTCCAAGTTATACGTCACCTGCCTGTGTTGACCTCCTTGCTTATTAGTCTGGGTTCCTAACCCACCTCTTTCTTACCAGCTTCTGGGCTCTTCAGTCCTCAGTGCTTAACTCTCCTGTTTCCTCAAACTCTGTTTATATCTTTGTTTGTTTGCTTTCCCTCCAGTCTGATGATGCATCTGGCTATAGCCCTACATGCATCCCTTGAAATTAGAACTTGACCTTTGTCCATACAATGCTAATAATTTTTATGATCTGCACTGCAATTTATGTGATAAATGTTCGAAAAGCTAGGGCCATATCATCCCCAGAACATAGAGAGTTCTTTTTTTATGTTAATGAAAAATAGCAGTCTCTAAGAAATTCTATCTGACCAGTTTTAATATAATTTAGAGCTCCTTTTCTTTCTTATCTTCCATGGCATGGCTTCAGGGGTTAACAGGCAAAATAAGAGTGACCAGAGTCTGTAGGTATGTATCAAGGAGGTTGAATACGTTCTCATTCATCTCTTAATAGCATATTCATTCTGATCTCTGTTCTACTTAAGTGTCCATAATCACTTCAATATAAATAACATTGCTTTAATGACTAGAAATAGATAAGAGAATCCAAATCACATTACAGTGAACATTAGATTCACAGAGAGTTGTAAAATGCTTCTCCCTGGTCCCAGCCCGAAATGATGAAATCAGAATTAGTTGGGACCACATTGTATATCGACAAAATAAAATTTAAAAAAAAAGAATATTCTTATATTTGAAGATACTATTCTGTGAGAATATTTATGTGTAACTAATGTTAATAAAATAATAATGCATATATTAAAAAAGAAAAGAATTAGTTGGGACGCAGATCCCCGAAAGAAGCTAAACACACACATTTGCTCTCTGAGGTGTCCATGAATTTTTACTGACATGGACACCTCCCTGGCTTCTATCTCAGCAGAACAGGGTTTCAGGTCCTTGGTAGCTTAACAGATTTCAAAGTTCCTGGGTAATACCATTATATCTGCATGTTTTCTAGGCTAGTAGGAAAATTCCCTGGCTGTAGGCGATGCTAGGTCAACAGACAATGTAAAACTTTGCAAGTTTGACTTTTATTTCAAGAAAAAGTGACTCAAGAAAATGCATTTTGGAAGATTAATTTAATCTATGTGTTGTTCCTTGTTATCATAATACCTTATCTGAGAATTACTGTGTAACTTTTGTGAATCCCTCTGACCATTTGAAAAGTAAAATATAAAATGAAACCACTTATTTACCAGAGTGATAAAACATGCAAGCTTCACATGTAGACTCTATATAGTTTTTCTTTAAACAATCTAATGGTTTCTTTAAGGTGCCATTTAAGGAGCTGATACCAATTCATGTTACTTGAGCTGTGTTTACATAAAGATTTAGTTTCCTTTCTTAAGTACTTTAAACATAGTAGGTTCAATGATGCTCAGAAAGTCCAGACACTCAATAAATGCTTTTTGATAATGATAATGATGAAGTTGGAACATGGGTGTTCTTGTCTTTACTTACACTGAATGTCTTACTAAAGTTCAGACCACAGTTTGTCTTATCAGTTTGTTTTTTTTTCTTAAAATTATATCATGTAGTTTTTATGTTAGTTCACTTCTTTTTCTTCATTTTCTTAAGGCAGAATCCCCCCCCCAAAAAAAAAAGAAAAGAAAAAGAAGGGTTGTATTTTCTTAAACCAAGCTGGGATCTTCTATCCATAACAGGTAGTACAGAGAAACTCTACCATGCTGTTTTTTGTTCTATGCCTTGTTTTTCTTTGCCTCATTCCCCTGATCTTCCTAAATACTACTCTTCAGGCAGTGTTTCCATAGGTAGTGCTATGAAGTGGAGGTTTGGGGTCAGGGGCCAGTGGGCTTGCTTTCATGTATGTAGCTCTAACAGTAACCCAATGCATCCTTTTGCCCAGGGAAAAGCATTTATCTTCTCAGCATGAATTGTCTACATGCAGAGTAGTGTAGGACCCTGCAGACCATTTGAAGATCAACATTTGGAGAGTTAAAACTCATACTCGAGGTTTAATTGTATTATAGTTGATGAGAAAGTAAATATTGAATCTCTATAGATTCAAAACAGCATCTCAGCATGTTTTGAAAATGTGAAAATACTAATTATCTTAAATTCCAAAAAGTAGGTCTCAAACATCTTACTTGACTAGAGATTGCATACAAAAAAAAAAAAAAAAAGAGTCTAGCATAGCTAGTTGTTGTAGTGGCTTTCCTATAAAACAAAGAATAGCCCAAACACTACACAGACCCCTTCCAATCAAAGAGCCCGAGCTTTAAAAGTTAACTTTACTGCCTGATTCTGAAGTTTTCATTTTCTTTGCCAGACAGGTTCAAAAAAGAATGTCTGTTTTCATTTCATCAGGCTTAATCCATACATAACATCCTTTCCCACTATTTACTAGACTACAGCTATCAAATGAAGATATGATGTCTGTGTTTGGGTTAGTTACTTTAAATTCTAATGACCATGATGTAATCACTGTAATCAAGAAAAGCTTGTCTGTCTTTAGACGTAGGTCCTTTGCCATTGGCCTGGCACACTTTCGAGCCTTTTCATTAAGCTAACCACAATTTTGCCTAATTTGTAATTATCAGTGATCCTGCTTTACACAGTCTCGTGGCCCCAAATTAAAGCTTATTCCATTAGTTTTTTGTTGTGGTGGTGGTTGTTGTTCTGGCAAAACAGTTTATAAATATTTGGATAAGAAAAGTTTATCAGCAGTACATATTTTACTATAGTGATGTGTTTGTGCATTTGAGTGTTTCTTTCAAATTATGTATTTATTTTTTACAATTATATCTAAAGTAGAGATTCTCTTTTGCCCAAGTAAATGTTTAGAGAAACTTGGAAGTTTAGAAAGAATTAAGCTGAAAAAAAAAATCAAAACTGTAATGAGTATATACATGAATGTAAAATATTTTTCTAAAAATCTTCACTTCTTTGTGTTTTTTAAGCAATAAAAGTTTCTATAAATAAAATGAAATTACACAAATATTCCTAGTATAAAGAAAGCTAAGCTTGTGAGAAAAACCTCAGTATGTCCCTATTCTAGGCAATGACTTTTAAAAATGACAAGATTATCTCTTCAGTTGTGCACTAAAAAGGAACCATAAGAACCCCTTCACTCCTTTCTCCAGAGAAAAAGAAGTGCTTAGGAATTTGAAAATCAAAGACCGTTAAATAAATTATTATGATAAAAATAACCACGCTAGCAGATAAAATTTTGCTACTCAAACCCACGTAAAGCTCATTTTATCAGAGACACACTGGATAACATTAGCATTTAGCTATGTTTCTGACATATTCCTAAACCTATGAAAGTCTTCTGAATTTGCATGCCCCTAGGTTTATTTTGCACATATGGGATCCATTTTTTTGGCCTTTTCGGTTTCAAGGTGAGTAGAACAAATAGAGAAGGGGAAAATGATTCAGTTGCTAAGCAACAACCTGACAAGGACCAGGGATTTTTAAACTAAGTCTTGATAAGCTCTTAGCAGTGCTCTGGGAAAGTGATAGGGAAGGAGGGAGCCTTGTCTGACTCCCTGAGCCTCTTTTCTACTTCTTTTAAATGAGGAGTGATGGTCTATTCAAATAGAAACATGAATGATTTTTGCTATACAGTATGCGAATATGACTGTGGAAAACTATAAACCTTCCAATTCCCAGTGGTACCTTCACTCCTTTGCCTCAGCAATGGCAGCAGTAGAGATGAATGGCTATCATTAACCCCCACAGGATACCATTTAGCAAGGTTAACTAATTAGCCTACATTAATTAATCACCAAGTGAGTGGAAGTGAATAGATTGTCATGTATTTTAGTACAATAATACTAATTTATTTCCAAAAATTAAAATAATTTATGAAAACCAGTAAAAGAGTCAGCAACATTAATTCAGTTTATTTAAGCAAAACTCTTTTAGATCTTCCTTCTAATTGGTTTTAATTAAATAATAACTTAAATGCTTGATGTCAATATGAACAATAGAGAGAACTGACTTCAAAATGACCATCATGACTTAGTTCCAGGAGTATAAGGGAAACAACAATTTTGTTAGGTGGGAATGGTAAAAATTTTTAAAAGAAAGCAAATAGATAAATATAATAGGGTGTTTAGGTTAATAGATGTCATGCATGTCTATTATAAAAAGTTGTTGTTGAAGCCATGCTTGTTAACCTTTAACCCTAGAGCCTTATTTAACAGTCAACTTGCTTACCAGCAGGATATCTTTGTGATTTCTTAACTAGGTCTAACATAGAGAGGCAAGTCCTGACAGTGTGACAGAAAAAGCGATTTCTCGTGTTTCCTGGAAGAACACATTTTTCATGGCAATAAATTCTCTTAGGGAAATTCTGATACACTAAGAAAAATACCATGTTATTTACTTATATGAACTGGTAAGAAAACTCTGAATGTTTTAATATTATTAAGTTGTAAAATACAAATTTTTGAACCACTGACCAAGCAATTGGAAGAAACATGAACTATATATGCATGCTTTTAATCTTTATTAACTTCTAGTCAATGCACTTTATGTATTCTTTATGTGCCTATATATGCATGAAATTGAGATGTAAATTGCATTAGTTCTTCGATTTTGTTTTAAGTTTAAATGGATAAATTTTTAACACTGAGATTTTAGTGACACCCTTGAAATAAATAAAGCTACTCTTCCATGACACAAAACCAGGATTTTGATTCTCTGTCCTAAGGAGATGCAGATGATGTGGGCAACTCGTGCAGATTTTCGTGGCGCCACTGATTATACTACATCATCATATTTTTTCTATCATTCTCATGATCTGTTACTTAATGCATTATATGTTTAATTTAATTTTTGTGTGTTTATGTGTTGTATGCACAAAGATATTGTAATCTCCTTATGGGAACAGATCCCAGCAGCATCCAACACAATGCCGGGTGTGCAGAGGCATCTTAAGGAAATGTCTGTGGTCTTGGTTTGACTTAACACTTTTACTGTGAAGGTTTGGCTATGCTAAGAAGAGGAAGGGGTTGGAGGGATATTAAACATCATAAAGAAAGGAATGGGACAAGGCCAACGTAGATGAAAACTTAGTAGCTATGTTTAAAGGAAAAGGAACTTACAGATAGATGATGAAAGTTGAGGCTGAAAATAAGGGCTCAGTGAGCATTGCACATGGCTTGGGTATAGGATCAAGCAGAAATCTATCCTTTGGATACAGCAGTCAAAAACTCAACGCCAGTGAGGGCCAGGGAGTTAAAGAGTCATCGGTGAAGCATGCCTGATGGGGCAAGGACAACAGGGAACACCATCACCCCCATGAAATGGATGCCCTACACTCAGCTCTAGGAATCAGTGTCATTTAGGAATCCAGGCACTGTGCTGCCAGACCTCCAAATCTTTTCAACAATAGCCAGAAATCCATTATTCTGTGAAATGTCTTAACTTTTAAATATTACCGTTCTTTAAAAAAAACCAAAATAAATAACAACAACAACAAAACACTATGTGGATCAAATAAACATATCTACAATCTTGATATAACCCACAAACTATCAGTTTGTAACTTTCAGTGTTTGCAAAAAGGAATCATGAAAGGATTTTGATTTCTTTTTCTTTTTTCTTTTTCTTTTTTACAGCATAAAGAGTGAAGTTTTTAGTGCCACTTCCTAAATAAAATAAAAGATGTAATATGACGTCACATGATACATTTGGGAATTCAGGTGTAGTAATGCTGCTCATAGACAACCACCAATTCTGGCAATGAATCCAGAGCATTGCTTGAAGTGTAGGTGGGTCCATAGTCCTGAAAAAAGTGTAGCTCCTTTATTTAGCCTATGAATGAGCTTACTCCTTTCCTGAGCCCCTACCTACTGGTTACTGGGGGACAATTAAACTCTAGCTTTATGCAGTTTAAAAGTCAGTATAGTGCATGTATGTAAAAAGTCTCTTTAGGAAGTACAGTGCAGTTGCCTCTTATATGACAACCTCTATCCCAACCCTCTCCCACATGTACACTGTCTGTAACGACTTGTTTCTAGCATAACCCGTCTACCCAGCTCCTGGGTACCCTACTGGCTTCTGTTTCTCAACTCCCCAGCTGATTAGCTCACTGTCCATTCTTTGGATGAAGGCGATTCTCCCTGGGAACATCAGCCACCTGGCCTGAGATGACTTTCTTTCCCCTCAGTTGTCACTGATGTCATACCCACGCCTCTGCTGGGTCTTCATCTGGCCCCTCTCCTGTTGGTCCTCTTCAGCCTTGGCATGGCTCACCTCAGCTCACCCAGAAGACTCACGGGATCTCTTCACCTCAGCAAGCACACCCTTAGAAGTTGAGAGAGACTCAGGTGTGCCAGCCAGACTCAGCTTCTCTAACTAGGCTGTTCTTTCCATCGACATAGACAAGGCTGTCCCGTATTACCCCCCCCCCCCCCGCACCATCACAGTCTCTTCTAAATGGGGAATTAGGTGATAGCCCTTGTTCTCAGTGTCCTACCCCACTTATATAACACATGTCCTGGGAAGATAGATGAATTAGGGACTCACATCTGACTACTCTTTTATTTTCGTCTCTCTATTCCTAACCTCCCTTTGTTTCCCTGAGGCCAGAGAGAAGTTTTCTTTACTTTCTATATGTCATATCGTTTCCTACCTTGAAAATGCCTTGCTAGGGCAAGCAGAGGGGGTATTCCATCTATACCAAGGCCAAACTCTGTGTATTACTATCTCAGTGTGAGTTTTAAAAAAATGGACAGTCCTTTCTCTTCCCCCAAACCTGGCTTTCAAGCTTATTATCTTCCTGTGCAAACATAACTAAATATTAAGTCTCTCTCTCTCTAGAAACATGTCTAACCTGTACACTGATCCCCAACCCCAAGCACAATCCTCACAGGCAGGAAAAGGCTCAAGTCTAATAAGCAGGAAAGTCATATATTCAAAAATGCAAAAGAGAAAAGCCCATTAAAAACTTTAAAATATTACACGTATTACTTAAGTTTTGTGGAGAGCTATAAAAATGAAAATTAAATGATGCTATGTTCCCTTCATCCCAAACTTACGAAATTCCTTTTGTAAATTCTGTTTCTACACTTTCATTCCAAGGCAACTTTTAAACATTCAAGGCTTATAAGTTGCAGGTCTGAAATAAATATGCCATGAACTTTTTCTGTTACTGGGGAATGTGGATTCTGAGGCTTTTAGACATATTGTAAGATTTATCTTTTCATTCTAACTAATTTCTGCTCTCTGAATCTAGAAAGCCCTCAAAACACTAAATGATTTAATACAAGTGATGTAATGCTATGTATATATTTTAGGCTTTTCTTTGCCAAAGTTACATCTTAAAAAAAGAAAAAGAAATTATTCTCAGAAGACACTGTACACAGTGAAAACTATTTATATTTCTCCAGTACTCCACTGCTCAAAATGAAAACCTCCTCTTAAAAGCTTGTCAACAAATGCTTCAGTACAGTCGAGTATAATAAAGCATCCCTTTTTTATATGTGTCACTACTAATAACAATTTCTGAATTTATTGCTTCCATAAAAAAACAAATAATCTCTAATTACGTAAACAAGATCAACATTTGAACCCCACTCTGTGTATGTTACTTCAAAAATACACCGGCAAACTGAGATTATGTGTTGAAGGATATGAAGTTAATGTAATTCTTTCAAGTTCTTTCATATATAGATTTCGATTAAGTAGAGAAATAGTGTATAACCTGTACTAACTTAAGGATGGGGATTTTTCTTCATAGGGGTGTGAGAAATTAATTTTATTTTTAAAGGCAAAAAGAAAATATGTACAATTTCTTTCAATATTCATTCCCCAAATTTTAACAAACTGTTGTTGAGATGAAAACTCTGATATTAGGAAGAATTGTAACCATTGAATGAACATAAAAATAGAAAATAGCAATGTTTAAGACGTTTGCTGTTCTTACTTTAGAAGATGACTATGAAAACTCTGATATTAGGAAGAATTGTAACCATTGAATGAACATAAAAATAGAAAATAGCAAAGTTTAAGACGTTTGCTGTTCTTACTTTAGAAGATGACTATACAAAGCCAGCCTAAAGAGGGGGATAAGATTTCACCTTTTATTGGCGTTTAGGGAAACTTTATACCCTGTCTCTGGAAAATCAGAAAGGGAAGTGGTTATAAGGAATC
Source organism: Galeopterus variegatus (assembly GCF_000696425.1). NCBI lineage: Eukaryota > Metazoa > Chordata > Mammalia > Dermoptera > Cynocephalidae > Galeopterus > Galeopterus variegatus. The sequence goes on from NW_007729652.1 coordinate 276,169, forward strand.
CACATAATAATGTATGGGAAAGCAACTAGAATTTACAAGGGAGGGGACTCTGCTGGTGAATCAAAGAGCTGCCAAGTCACATGATGCACAATTTATTAATCGTGGCCTGTTCCACCAGCCAGCAGTTTCTCCATTTTCTCCTCATTTATGACTCTATTCCCACTAAGCCACTAAATTATTTTTGGTGCAAAATATGTGTTATGAGTGAAAACACAACACAGAACAAAATGAGAAGAAAGTAAACATTTGGCAACTCTCAAAAGCAGGTGGAATGGGTCCAGGTTGTACATTGTCTACATTTGGAAATTTCAGTTTTGGCCAGAGACTATTATTTTGTTGTTAAATGCTAAACAAGTCTCAGGTTGGTTTTCAAGAAATAAGGACTCAGCATGGTTTTTGAAGTCCAATTACTGAGGATCTGCTGGCGCTAAGAAACGCTCTGCGCCCTTGACCTCACTCCAGTTTCCCAGCTGTGACTCCAAGTAAAGAAGGTTTATAGATGACTACTGGCAGAAAAGGTTTTTCTGAGTTCACTTGGAGATTCTCTTTACTCATTTTGAAAAAAGCCACTGTTATGTTCTGTGTGTAAATTTTCTTATTAAAAAGAATATAAAGTTATCTATACAATTCCCATCCTTGATCGTTATGTATAGCAAATATTTTAAGACACCGCATCTCTATACACACTGGGTTCTCTAGACCTGGATAAAATCAGACAAGAGGTGTGGACTTCTCGCACCGCAGCATTCCTTTTTACTCTCTATCAAAAGCTAAGAAACTGTTGACTATGGTAATTTAGGCCGAGCTGATGCTAAGCTGTGGTGAGGAAAATCCTCTTTAAGAATTTGTCTGTACCAGTTCCTCTCAATGAAGTGCAATGGATCAAAGAAACACCATCTCCCTTCCAGGCCACATCTAATGCCTTTCGCCCCATGACGGGGGGGGCATGTTGCTGTGCTCTTTGGCCTTGATTTATCTCATTGAAGAGGAGGGTAGAAAATGTATGTTGTGAGGAAAATGGAGTTAGTTTAGTCAGGTCCTCTGTTCTCATATCCGGCTGGGTATGATTCAGCGCATCTTTGTTTCAAGTTATGTAAGAGTGGTGTAACTGCGCATGTGCGCCCATGTACCCCTTCGCTGGTTGCCTTATAGTGTATTTTGGTATAAAAGGCAGTGCCTCTGCACCACTGGCCGGCGAGCTTGTGTCTAGAATAAAGCATGTCCACTTTGTCGGTGGCTCCTCGATTTTTCTTTCTCTTACCTGGCTCAGGACCTGCACAGGACAGGGTAGATGGGTCTTGGACCCAGCCTGACATATGTCCATTTCTCCCTATGCTCTCCAGAACAAAAACCAACACAAAACAAACAAACATAAAAAGCCATCTTTTTGAACATTCTGAATTATCAGCCTGCTTAAATAATATTTTTTTTTGTAGATGGCCGGTAAGGGGAACTGAACCCTTGACCTTGGTGTTACCAGCACCATGCTCTAACCAAGGGAGCTAATCAGCCAGTCTGCTTAAATAAATAATGCAGAGAGGCACCACAGCAAAGGAGAACGTAGGCACCATAGCAAAGGAGAACGTAGACACAAAGCAATGTGCGTCCTCTTTGTTATTTGGCCATTCTGGTGCATCTCCTCTTGTCTTACGACTCCTGACAGCAGAATTAGATGTTATTCTGACTCCTCCAGCACCCTCTCCACACCCATCATTCCTAGAATAGAAACCTCACCTGTTAATTTACTGAACAGGCTAAGCCCAGTCAAATACACTTCCTCAAATCCCTTCTGCATCCTTTGCCCATCTTACCTTTCCTCTTGCTGCACCAACTCATCCCTGCAAACGCCCTCACTCTCGCTTTGGCTCCCTCCCATCCAGGGCTCCTGCTCCACCACCATCACTTCCCTTATGCTCCTTCACTGTCTCTCCCCCGGTTGATGACTGCCCTTTATTTACAAAAGAAATCAAGCTATCCTTATACATGACACATGTATTTACACACTCCCCAATCTCTCGAGAAGAGTCTAAGATTTATTAAATCTTAGATTTCCAGAACATTAGAGCTGGAAACAAACTTGTATTGCTTTATCCTAAGTCATTTTATAAATAAAGGGAAAATTACTGCACCGTTTTAGACTTTCCTCTATGCCCATAATTTTACTATCCATTCATTCAAAGGTCATGAACGATGAATAATATTTTTCTTAGTCTTTATCTTTTTTGGCTTTGTTATTTTTGCTAATTGTTTCTTCACAGATAAATTATTTCCTCTCTGTCACCAAGGCCCATAAATTTATCCTAACATATAGTCATCTGGAATGATCTCAGGTCCACACAGCCAACATCAGCCTTCCCAGCAAGTGCTTGACCCAAATTCTTAGAACAATTCTTGGTGCTTTCCTTTCTCTGACCCTTATTTTGAAAATAATATGAAATTGATAAATTATTTCCTCTCTGTCACCAAGGCCCATAAATTTATCCTAACATATAGTCATCTGGGATGATCTCAGGTCCACACAGCCAACATCAGCCTTCCCAGCAAGTGCTTGACCCAAATTCTTAGGACAGTTCTTGGTGCTTTCCTTTCTCTGACCCTTATTTTGAAAATAATATGAAATATTACCTATACTCTTCCTTCTTTTCTATTACCTTTTATAGCTTTCATTTTCTCTTCATGAACTGTTAGAATAGGCTCCTAAACAGGATCATCACATGTATTTTCTATTCTCCTCAGTCCATCCCATACATTTGTACCTCACTAATTTTCTTCAAATGAAACTCTGATATGGTCATTTTACCCTTAAAACCACATTTAAGCTTATAGCTCCAACCCCAGTGCAGCTGCCAACTAAATAAACTACAGTGCTTCGCTTTCAAAGCTCTTCAGAATCTGGTCCCAATTTGTATTTCAGGTTCATTATTCACTAGCCTTCTTTTTGAACTTTAAATTGTAGTCAGAATGAAGGGCTGGAAGCTCTATAAATATATTCCATGCTTCCCGCTTCTATACCATGCTGCTTTCTGTTATGTTTTTCTTTAGTCTCCTATTCTTTCTTCTTTTACCACCATCTCTGCTAACTAAAACACTCATGATCCAGCAAGGTGAACCTTAAAGGCTATCTCGCTCAGGCAGCTCATTCTTATCACATAAATCAGAAGAGAGTTGTCTGTCTTCGGGAAGTCATAGAAAGGTTTGTTCCTGTTTATTGTCACCTAGGATAGTCTTTGAGATACTGGGTGCTTGTATTATTCCTTCCTGAGAGGAAAATCTTTGAGGCTCAGAACTGTTGATTTTGAATTTTCCAGAATCTTAACATAGGGTCTTGTGTTTGGCATTCAACTATAGGTGAGGTGTTATCCTGTAAGTTTTAGAAAACTCTTCAGGTCCCAGCCTTCATTCCTTCCTCACACCCCTACATGATCCCTTGTTAAACCTTCTCTTTTTACAAAATTCCCTGGACTGGGCTAATAGCTGTACTAGTGATTCAGTAATCCAATCCAGAAATCTGGAAATCTTAGATTTCTCACTTTTCACTATGATTCCCAACAATCATTCACATTGATAAACAAGTCTTGATATTCTCTCCTTAATTCCCTATAAATCTTTCATCCCTTTTCATCAGCATTGCCTCAGTCTTAGATCAATTCAGTCTGGTGACCACCTTTGACTTCTCCTTTGTAACCTGTCCTCCACACTCTACTAGGGTGATTTCTCTAAATAGTAAAACCAATCATTTAATACCTCATTTTAAATCTTCCCAGATTGCCTGTAACCCACTGAGGAGAACCCTAACACTTTGTATGATTTGCAAAGACTTTTTACTATCTTACCTCTGCTTACCTTTCCAGCCCATTTTATAGTACCAGTTTACATGCATCATGCAACTATTGAAAAAGCTTGGAATAATATTCCCCCTTGTCTAAGTAAATCCTGCTCATTTGTCAGGGCTCAACTCAATCCTCTTCCTGGTACATATCATAAAGCAGTAGATGCCCTTCCTCTGTCAAATCAAATAACAACTATAAGTTTACTTGTGTATGTTTGCCAAAAGACTGAGAATTCCTGCAAAATTGAAATATTGTCAAATTCTGGTTCATTTCCCACTACCTAATGAAATGTCTCGAGTATAATATTGCTATCATAAAAATGTATTAATTAAGTAATTAATTGTAAGCATATACTCAGTTCTAATTTATATCAATGACATTTATTTATAATACCTCTTTTATAAACTAAAAAATTATTAAGACTACATAATGTATTCTTTAGGTATAAATGTTTGAATCCAAAGGAAAAAAATAAACAAGCAAATCACAAACATGAATTTCAAGATAATTTAGGTGAGAGGTCCAGGAGAAAGGTGATGGAGAATCAACACAGAGGGAGATGTTAGTTACTGTTAATCTAGTTCTTTGGCAAGGTGGTAAGTTCACTAAGGTTCATTCTATGATTTACTAATCATGTTATTTTAAATATGGCCATTCACCAATCAACAATGATAACATGTCATGAACCAAGATTGTGATTAATCTAATTTTATGGGGAGTTTGGAAACCACTTTGGGCCTCAGATTTATTTGGTTTCTAATTAACAAAACAACTGAAATAGTTATTTTATTATTTAAATCAATAGTAACCATACTTTTATAAAAAGTAATGTTTTATAGTCAAGCGTACCTTTTTACTATATTCTTTTTGATATATAGTGCCATATGAAAAAAATAGAAAAACAACTGCAGGTATAAACATGTAGTTAAATATATTGTAATATTCAAATTTGTATGTGGAGCTATTACCACAAAATGTATCTTTTCCCTAAGGAAAAAGCAACTGCAGTAAAAAGAATAACCAAGATTGAGTATTCTCCTGGAACAAATATAGGCATTCAATCATTAAGACTTTACTGAGCAACTGCCATATGCCAGAATAGATACTGGAGATACGAGCATAAATAAAATATGGTTTCTGCCAAAAATGAGCTTACAGAGACCAGAGCTTCCTCCTTGCATCACATTTACACCTTGGAAATCTGACTTATCAGCAACTTGAGAGACTGCAGTTCAGAAATAATTGTCTTCACAATCCAGTTCAAGGAAAATTCAGGAAAAATTGTATTTTTTATGTAAATTTAATAGGATGCATTATTTATACCTAAGAGATAAATTTTTATTTTCATTTTTTATTTTCTAACAGTTTGATATTTTATAAACTATAATTATAGGTTGATTTCTTGGAAAATAAATTCTAATTGCAGTAGTAGCAATTAGATCTTTAAATTATACCATAAAGTCTTACTGTTCACCAGTTTACAAGGTTATATACAAAGTTTTGTTCATCAGTTACAAAGTTATATAATGATATAACTTTATTTAAAGTGGAGATATAATTAACTTTGGTTCATTTTATAATGATTTCTCAATTATTGCCTAATATAATGTGAATGAAATTGTAGGTTCTGACTTGTTTTCAGAATTTCATTGTAAAGATTTATAAAGCTTCTTTTTGAGAAATGTACACTATGCATTCACTTATTATTGATTATATCAACTATAAGAAACGAAAAGTTATGGCATTTCAATCAAATAACAATGGAATAAAATATATGCACTTTTGAAGAGTAGAAATGCAGAAAAGTGTAAATAAAACTCATTATAGCTTTTATACTCATCAGTAGTACCACTGGGTAGTACGCATGTGGGAAATGTTACAGTATACAGTATACAGGTGGTGTCTAGTATAGAGAACAGCATAAATGAGTTTAAAGATTCAGCTCAGCATTTTTGTTTATGGTAAGTAAAGAGATTGATGGATATAGTGACAAAGTAGAAAGATGAGATTAAGAAAAATTTAAAATGGTCTGATTCTTTTTACTTTCATTTTACTACTAATATATTTCACAATTACTATATGACATGCTTTGGAGGGGGAGTCCATGCTTAATAGATGAAAAACTACTGTACATATAACATTACTCTTAAAAGTGGCAGGTGTAGTCTAAGTCATCTAAGTCATCAAAACTTCATAAAAGGAAAAGAAAGATTTAAAAAGGAAAGAAAGGGATGATAGTTTTGTTGTTAGGATAAGCCAAGAGAATTCAGTGATTTATCATAATGGAAAGGCAGTGAGTAAAGCAGAGGAAAATGAGAGCTTCAGCAGAAAGTTCTTAGAATAAAACTTCAAAGAGACTTTCCATAATGTCTGTTATCCTGGTTATAAAGAGAAAAGAAAAGAAAATATCCATCCACTTAAATCTAAAACAAATGATCATTTTTATGGCACAAATAGCCTCTGTCCAGGCAGGAGGGTCAAACCTTAGAAAAGAAAAAAGTAAGATAATTTCTTCTTTGGGATATAGGGAAAACTAGATTTCATGATTATATTTGCTAATGTTAGTTATAGAATATCTGAGGTTTGTTATTCTAAAATCTCCACATTTTCAGTTTTGAGATCTGAACAAACCATATCTATACACATTTTTTTGATTTACATTTATATATTTATTTCTATTCCCAACAATAATACATCTCTAGTTCTTAAAACATTGGAAGGTAAGAAAGGATAGTTTTGTTTTCCCTCTAGATCTTGATGAAAACATGACCTGTGATGATTTATAAGGAGTAGAATATTATTGTAAATATGAAATGTGACTTTTATGCATTTTTATTGAACCTTATTTTTTCAAAGCATATTGTAAATATTAACTCATTTGGTTATCTCAGCAATGCAGCGATGGTGCTTTGTTAGATTACAAATAAAAGCACAAAGACAAAACATTACATGACTTAGGAATCTAAGAGTGTCAGAGTCTCTTGAATCGGATCTTCTGATTCTTCTTATTTTAAATCATTTTCTAGAAATTAACCATGCTATTATATACAATCTTTGGATCATTTAGGCCCAAAAGCCTATCATTACTATGGAAGCCAGGTTGTGAGCTTCCCCACTTGCCTTCAAAGAATTTTTTGTTTTTCTTGACTGTTAATCCTGCTTCAAAACTTTGCACTTGGCTTGAAAAGCCTATCATTACTATGGAAGCCAGGTTGTGAGCTTCCCCACTTGCCTTCAAAGAATTTTTGTTTTTCTTGACTGTTAATCCTGCTTCAAAACTTTGCACTTGGCTTGAATTTTTTTTTTTAAAGTACTGATCAGAGTACATAACAGGACAAAAAGCTTTGATTCACCAAATTTATTATAAATAAGTAGATTGTATATCCAAGACAGTATTACTTTATGCCTATTGTCCCAATGTAGTAACTAATAGTGACCCATTTTACTCTGAAACGTGTCTCGGTTTAGATGATAAATTACATGGTCTAAAACAGGTCATATAAATTTTCACTTTTGTGCTTGCTTGTTAGTAATAGACTCCCACATTGATAGTTTTTACAGGGATAAGAGATGGGAAATTTCTCTCTTTGGGAAATCTATCTCTAGCATCGATCATTTCTCAAGGTTACCAGCTTATTCTGCCATCTGATATGTCGTCCAATCTTAAAAGAACCCATCACATACGGCAGGTGGTATTGGTGAATTGAGAAAGACAGGAGAAAAATATAATTTCAAATCCATAGTCTGCAACTGTAATATTATGACATATATATTTGGTCTTCATCCCTGTTTCCTGGCATAAAACTTCTAGAATCTCTGGAATCTTCAAAGTGATCGGGCTGGCCCGGTGGCGCACTGCTACAGTGCGCCGCTTGGGAGCGCAGTGGCGCTCCCGCCGAGGGTTCGGATCCCACATACAGACCGGTTCCCGATCACTGGCTGAGCGAGGTGTGGGCGCAGCACTGAGGGTTGTGATCCCCGTTGCGGGACACGAAAAAAGACAAAAAAAAAAAAAAAAAAAAGTGATAAGTGTCCTTTTGTATGCTAATGAGATGACTGGTGCTGGCAGCCCCCACATAGNCGGCAGGTGGTATTGGTGAATTGAGAAAGACAGGAGAAAAATATAATTTCAAATCCATAGTGTGCAACTGTAATATTATGACATATATATTTGGTCTTCATCCCTGTTTCCTGGCATAAAACTTCTAGAATCTCTGGAATCTTCAAAGTGATAAGTGTCCTTTTGTATGCTAATGAGATGACTGGTGCTGGCAGCCCCCACATAGCCACATGATGGGGACTGGCTGCCAGAGGAAGCAATCTTGTGATTAGAAGGTTGGGGTTTTCAACCCCATCCCCCAACTTTCAGGGAAGGAGAGGGGCTGAAGGTTAAGCTGACCACCATTGACCAGTGATTTAATCAACTATGCATGCCTACCTAATGAAGCTTTCACAAAAATCCAAAAAGGACTGGGTTCCAAGAGCTTCCAGATAGCTGAACACGTGGAGTTTCCTGGAGAGTGGTGCACTGGAGAGGGCATGGAAGCTCTGTGCCCCTTCCCCCATTTCTTGTCCTATGCATCTCCTCATTCATATCCTTTATAATAAAGCAGTAAATGTGTTTTCCTGAGTTCTGCGAGGCACTCTAGCAAATAAATTGAACCCAAGGAGGAGGTCGTGGGAAACCCAATTTATAGTTGGTTGGTCCAAAGCACATGTAAATCAACCTGGAGCTTGCAATTGGTGTTGGGGAAGGGGCAGTCTTGTGGAACTGAGCCCTCAGTCTGTGGAAACTGAGGCTATCTACAGGTAGATAGGGTAGAACTGAATTGAATTAGAGGACACCCAGCTTCTATCTACTGGAAAACTAATTGCTTGCCTGTTGTGTGGGGAAAACACCCACTCATTAGGTCATAGAAGTCTTCTGTGTTAATTGTGTTGTGAGAGCAAAAGAAAAAAGTTTGTTTTTCTTTATAAAGAGCAACCCATTATTCTCTAAGTCTTAGATTCTCTACAAAATGTTTCATAACTTCAAAAGTAAGAAAGAATAGCAAATACTCCAGTTCGAAAATAAAATTAATGTTGATGCAGAAGCAAATTTTAAAAACCTAAATTTTAAAATGCCTTCATCCAAAAAAACTTAATTAAAAACATCCAGAAAACTTAATTTTAATTTACTTACATATATAGTAGTGTTCAGTCAACCACCAGAATCACACACATTTCAGCCAATATTAAATCTTAATCAATGTTTTGAATTTCAATCACAATTTCTTATTCAATTAATAGTTAAATTGATAGAATTTTAATGCTTTTAAAGTGCCAAAAATTCAACTGTATCATCTACTCCGAAATGCATTTGTAACATGAAAATTCAAGGCCATCATTCAGTTCTAAGTTACTTTTTTCTAAAAGAAAATAAAAAGGTTTGGATCTCTCATTTAAATAGATAGTAGATCTGTGGTACAGTTTTGGCAATAATGAATTTTCTCAGTACATTGTTGTTAACATAATGGTTAAGGATCTCACAAACATAACATTTGTGGTAACTAGTTTACAATTGAGAATGGAAAGATGCATTTTCTGGATCATAAATAAAGCTAAATACCCTTTTATTGAAAGGAAGGAATATCCAAAACCTGACCAATTGTACAAGGATCTCAATCAACTCAGACATTTCTTACCAGTGTGCAGCCCAATGTTTGATTACCCTACAATTGTGGAAGCAGATAACTGTGGACTTACTATTTATCTTAGACAATGACCTTTTATTTCAACTATCCCTATATTAAACGTGGCAAATAAACTTGAACCTTACAAAACAACCCAGAAAAGTATTTATCAGACAAATTTACCAAGAACAAAATCATAAATTGATTGAAATATTATATTGATTTATCTCAGAACTTTATCAAGAAGATTGATATATACTTTCTGAGAATGCTGATAAATCAGAAAGGAAAACCCACAACATACTCAGTTACAATGTTGCAAATGAATAAAATGCAAACAGCCATCAATTTCTCATTGGAACCCAGGGCATACTCCTCATTCTACTAGAAATTTACAAAGCATTGCTCTCAGATTTTGACAGGGAACTGATACATGCTTATAATTCATGGCCATGAAATGCCACAAAACAAATCTAACTAGGCTACTCTGAAATCATACCAGAACATAGAAAAGAAAGGAATATGGACAATGAAGAATTGGAAAATATGATCACTGAACCTAAGTTTCTTTGCCTTCCCAGCAAGTAATACAGAGTTCAAGAGTCTAAGAAATGAATGAAATTTTAATTTTCATTTTTCCCATTATAACTGACATATCAAATTGTTCAAGATTAAGTGCTAGGATTGCCTTCCAAATGCTAAATCTTTAAGTGTAAATTGTTACTTTTCAATTTAGCAAAATGAAACTAATGGATAGCAACAACCTGTATTTGGTATACACAAGAAATGAACACCCTGCAAAGAGCACTAAGTAAGGAGTTATGAGATATCATAGAATTTAACTATGCTATTCCTAACTTTTTCAATTTAGCAAAATGAAACTAATGGATAGCAACAACCTGTATTTGGTATACACAAGAAATGAACACCCCGCAAAGAGCACTAAGTAAGGAGTTATGAGATATCATAGAATTTAACTATGCTATTCCTAACTAGTGTGAGTCTAGAATCTAATTATGCTTCTATCCCAGGTCAGACACCTACTAGTCATGTGAACTTGAGTAAGTTACACTCCCTCTGCCTCACATTGCTAGTCTGCAATAAATGATAATTTGTTATAGATTTTTTTTAATATTAACTGTGTTAATTCATTCAAACAGATTTAGAACAATGCCTGAAAAAGAGAAGTATTTAATAAATGTTATTAGTGGTTCTTCAACTCTGTAATATACTTTATTCTACAAGGTTTTAAGACAAGAGCTTTTATAACAAGTTGGAC
>NW_007729652.1:287251-299147 GCF_000696425.1 Galeopterus variegatus
ACTCTGTAATATACTTTATTCTACAAGGTTTTAAGACAAGAGCTTTTATAACAAGTTGGACTAAGTTTCCACTTTCCCCTACATATTCACTTTAGTGGATTTGTTGATTTCTAGAGTCCTTAAACTTCTAAGAATGTACACATTCTTCTAAATTTCTAAAAACACATGAATGACAAGGCAATCATCTCCAAACCTTATATTTCCTCAATACTGCATTGCTGAGGTATTCTTTGAGTATTCTTATCTAAACTTGTATTGTTCAAACAAGAATATTTGTGTCTGCAAGAAAATTCCAAGGCAGTATATGAAGCCACAGAATAACCAAAATATGTGTACGTACAAGTTTCATTATAAAAAAGATTTGAGGAAACATTTTTAAAAATCATAATTAATTAAACAATTTAAACACAGAGCTAGAAGGTAGAAAGCAGAAGTCAGTACAATTTTAAGAAAAGCATAATAGGGATACTTCTGTACAACAATTAGCAAATCATTGCTTAATACTATTGAGACAACTGTTTGTTTTATCAATTAGCTCTGTGATTTGTGCTAGCAAACATAGACCATGGATTCTACCACTGACGTGGTGGTTGACTTGATTTCAGTCAACTTTGCCACTGAGGGCTGAGCAAATCCAGCTGTCATTCTTGACAAAGTGCTTCTTTTGTTGAGAGGATCTTCTCTAAGGTTACCCTTATGCTAGTTGAAACATACCAATTTTATCGTGACCAAAGACTCAAGTTCATAGGACATTTTGTAAAGCAGTCTGAAAGTTGCTGGTACCAGTTTTATTTTTGTGAAAAAATTACTACTAAAACTATTTACTTTGGAAAGATAACAGTGGTTTTACTCAAGAGGAAAACATTGCTTTTGTTAACACACTGAAAGCAAAAGTACGTTTAAAAAACTTCAAAACAAAAGTCATCTATTAAATTTACCTTAGAATCTAGTCATGAGTTGTCTGACAATGTGGAATTCTGAACTGACAAAGATGAACTTTTTTACTACTATAACCACAATAATTTTGTGTAAAATTAATCACACTGTAATAAACAAACAAACACACGGTGGATCTTAAAAGAAAGGGGAACCATAGGTTCCAGAATTATGAAGGTGAATCAAACCCAGAGTGGTGGAGAGAGGCAGGAGCACATAGGTTTCAACCCACCTGTATGTTCAAGTGTCTGATGGCTGAAACCCTATTGCTTGTGTGGATACAGGAGATGAGAAACAGACACAGAATTTCAAGTAGATCATCTTTAATGGAGACTGAAAGTGTACTTTCTCCTTGAAAAAGGAACGCAATTGTTGACTCAGGTCTAGGGTGGGATCATAAAATAAATAAAATAATACAAAAAAAGAGAAATCAAAATTCTAAGGAGAGATAAAGCATGAGTATAAAGTCTGAATTTATCTTGCTTTGTTTATTTTTATTCTTCTAGTAAAGTTGTCCTTTTTGGTTTTGGTTTTAGTAAAAATTCCTTTTACCTCAAGCTGTTAAATCGACTTATTTCTAAATTACTAACTAAATGTTAACATAATTGTATATGTTATTTTAAATTTTACTCCGCATCATAATATTTTCCAACAGAACAATGTGGTAAGAACAAAATTAAATGTAAAAGGAAGAAGTGATATTCAATGGTAAACACATAAACTGTAAAAGTGTTAATAAATCTAAATAAGTATTCACCAATGATATAAATAATCATATTGACTAATTTGTATGATTTAAATATAAAAGAGTACTAATATACTTCACAAAAATAATAGAAAAAATAAGATAGAGGAAAGCAGAGTTAAGGCATTCTTGAGTTCTTTTATTATTCCAGAAAAGGATAAAAAGTCTGATCAAGGTTAAACTTGTTAATTTAAATACAAATGCTTAACTCTCATACTAGTAGAGAGAAATAAAAATCAGGAAGGCATATGAGAGGCAAGCAAATAGGGACTACAAAATAAAATAGTTAAAATTATTCCAAATCTATCAGGAATCACAGTAAATATAAATAAATAAAACTTACCTATTAAAAAATACAATTTCAGCCTAGATTTTTAAAAAGAAAGAAAACTCATGTATATGCTGTTGTCAAGCGTTTTTTAAAAATGTATAACAAACACACATATATAAACTAGGACAAAGAAATTAAATAGAAAGTATAAGAAATAAAAGGAAAATTACTAAATTGTTACTTATTTTATATGAAATAATTTTACACATGAAAGATGCGTAGGCATCTACAAAAATCTATTGCAGTTAGTAAGAAAGTTCAGCAAGTTTTCTGAACTAAAGGTTAACATATAAAAATCAGCTGCCCTTTTATACAGTAGCAATAAGTAATTTGAAAAAGATAACTTTAAAATACCCAAAGTCCCTAAAATTTTAATATGAGATTTCACTATGAGGAAAATAATAAATGAAAGAATAAAAAAAAGTTTAAAATTACTGTAATGAAGCTTAGATATATCAGTAATCAGAGATATGCCACAATGATAAGCTCTTGTATATTTATTCGATTGATAAAAATTTTTAAATATGACTATCAATCATTTTTAAAGATGTAAAGAAACAGACATTTTTATAGGCAGCTGGTGGAAATAGAAATGAAGTAACTCTTTTGAAGGGTAATTTGACATCTAGTAACATTGCATGTCCAACTACTTGCAGTCTTAAAGAACTTAGAAACTTTCTTACACAAGGAAATATATACAAGAAATTTTAACAGATAAGTAAAGAATATCAAAAACTTTTGAAAGTTAAAAGTCCACCAATACAAGAGGAGTGGCATAAGCAAGATGGTGAATTAGAAAGTTCCCACCCTGCACCCCTGCGTCACACTGAAAGAACAACAATATTTGGGCCCAAATTCTTTTACAAGAACTCCAGAACCCAGTTAAGAAGTTGAAACACCATCGGCAAGTACAAGACAAAGAAAAGCCATCATGAAATGGATAAGAATAGCAGTTTCATTTTACGTGTGTTAACCCCTCCCAAATGCCAACACAGCTCAGTGTTGAGATAGATTCAGTTGGCCCATAATTTTTTCTTCAGGAAAAAGAGTGAGTGAAGTATGCGTCCAACATTCCCAGCCTTTTGGGGCACTACCCAGAAGACCTATTTCTGTTTCACATCACTCAGAGAGCTGAGGCAATTGGCATAGCCAGAAAACCTGAAAGCAGCTAAGAACAAAGCAAAGAATCAGGGGTTATCAGCAACCTGTATAACTCTCCATGATTGAGAGGAGGTGCACAATTTTGAGATTTCTCCTTCAGGAAAGAAAGACAAAGGTGGAACTTGCATTGAATGTCCTGAAATTTTGATGCACTGTTCAAACAAAAAGTGTGCTTGGCTCTCAAAAGACAGCACAGTCCTGTATGATAGGGAGAAGGCACAAAACAAAACAGTAAAACTTCTCCTTCTGGAAAAAAGAAAAAATAGAACTTGCCACCAATGTTCCTGCATTTCAGAGCACTACCCTACAGAAAGGGGCAGAAGGTTTACCATGGCCAACACGGCTATGTGGGATTGGGAGGAACACAACCCTGAGACTTACTCCCAGCAAAGAGAAACAGGATTTGATTGTGCATCTAACTTCCAAGCCTATCACTGCACTTCTCTACAGGGAAAAAGAAGAGTGAATTAAAGAGGCTACCATGGCTCTGCAAGACAAAGAGAGGGTCCACATGCTGAAAATTCTCCCTCAGGAGAGGAGATGAGTTGGACATGCACATCTAAAGAAAACATTTGAGAGGCTCCCAGATTTTCTACCCAGGCTGATTGGTGAAGGTCTTTCACTGCTGAAACCAGTCCATAAAGACTGAAAAAGGTGAATGTTCCTTCAAAGTGTACAGACTCCAATGCAATGCTACAAGAAACATGAAAAACTGGAGAAATATGACACTATCAGAGGAACAAAATAAATCTCCAGTAACCAACGCTAAATAAATGTAGATCTATGAATTTCCTGACAAAGAATTCTAAGTAATCATCTTAAAGAAGCTCAGTGAGCCAGAAGAAAACACAGATAGACAACTAAATGAAATAAAACATAGAAAAATAAATAAGTAAACAAAATTAGAAATTCAACAAAGATATAGAAAACTTCACAAAGAACCAAGCAGATATTCTTGTGCTGAAGAACACAATAACTGAATTGGAAAATTCTACAGAAAGCAATAACAGCAGGCATGATCAAGCATAAGAAATAATCAGTGAACCTGAAGACAGGTCATTTGAAATTATCTGGACAGAGATACAAAAAGAAAAAAGAATTTAAAAGAGTAAAGAATGCCTACAGGACTTACGAGACATATTCAAGTGTCCCAATATACACATCATGAGAATAGCCGGAAAAGAAAGACAGAAAGAACAAAGAGTTTATTTAAAGAAATAATAGCTGAAAACCTCTCAAATCTGGGGAGAAAATGGACATACAAATTGATGATGCACAAAGAACCCCACAAGGATGAGCCCAGAAAAGCCTACACCAAAACACATGAAAATCAAATTGTCGAAAATCAAAGACAAGGATGGAATTTTAAAGCTGCTAGAGAAAACCTACCTATAACCTACAAGGAAGTTCCCATAAGATTATGAGTAGATTTCTCAGTAAAAAAGTCTCACAGGTCAGAAAGGATTAATATATTTGAGGTGTTGAAATAAACAAACTGCCAATAAGAATACTATACCCAGAAAAACTGTTCTTGAAAAATAATGAAAAAATAAAGCCTCTACCAGACAAACAAAAGCTGAAGAAGTACATGACCACCAGACCTGCTTTACAAGTAATACTAGTGGGAGTAGTTCAAGTTGAAACAAAAGATGCTAAATAGCAACACAAAAACATATGATTGTATAAAACTCATTGGTAAAACTAATACATAATTTTAGAATACTGTAATAACAGTGTTTAAGTCATTTTAATTTTAGTAAAAAGCTGAAAAAATATTAGGAATAACTATAACTAAAAAAAATTGTTAATAAATTCACAACATAAATATATGTGAATTGTGACACCAATAACTTAATGTGTGGAAGGAGGAGAAGCAAAAGTGTAGAGTTTCTATATGCCATTAAAGTTAAGTTGCCACTAACATAAAATAAATGCTATAACTATAAGATGTTTTATGAAACCCTAATGTTAATCACAAAAAAATGCAGAATATAGACAACAAAAACAGAAAAGAATCAATGAATATTACACAAAAAAAGTCAACAAAACACAAAGGAAGACAGCAAGGTACAGAAGGAGGAACAACAGAATTACAAAACAGACAGAAAACAATTAATAAAATGGCAAGTCCTTTTCTACCAATAACTACTTTAAATGTAAATAGATTAACCTCCCCCAATCAAAAGACATAGACTGGCTAAATGGCTTATAAAACAAGACCCAACTATATGCTGTTTACCAGAGATTTAATTTAGACTTAAAGACACACCCAGGCTAAAAGTGAAGTAATGGTAAAAGATATTCTATGCAAATGCTAAACAAAAGAGAACAGGGATGGCTATACTTATATCCAACAAAATAGACTTTAAGTCAAAAGCTATCACAAGGTCAATAAAGGACATTACATACTGATAAAAGGATCAGGAAAGAATTACAATTATAAATATATGTGCACCAAAGATCAGAGCACCTAAATATAAAAGCAAATATTAACAGAACTGAAAGGCAAAGTAGGAAGCAAAACAATAATATCTTCAATATCTCACTTTCAAAAATTGAACATCCAGACAGAAAATCAATAAAGAAACAGCAGATGTGAACAAAACTATAGAACCAAAGGATCTAAGAGACATAGGCAAAACATTCCACCAAACAACTACAACAACTGCAAAATAGTCTTCTCAAGTGCACATGGAACATCCTCCAGGAAAGGCCACATATTAGGCAACAAAACAAATCTTAATACATTTAACAAGATTTAAATCATACCTAGTATCTTTTCCAAACCCAATGACATAAACCTAAAACTCAATTTAAAAAAAAGAAAAATTGGAAAAGTCACAAATATTTGGAAATTAAACAACATATTCCTAAACAATCAATAGGCCAAAGAAGAAATCAAAGGGAAATCAGAAAATATCTTGAGATCAATGAAAATGAAAATATGAAATACCAAAACTTATGGAATGCAGCAAAAGCAGTACTAAGAGGGAAGTTTGTAAATGTCCACATTAAAAAAAGAGAAAGATCTAAAATAAACAACCTAAAATTATACTGCAAAAAATTATACTGGGAAAAAAAAAAGAGGACAAACTAAGCCAAAAGTGACCAGAGGAAAGGAAAAAATAAAGATTAGAGCAGAAATAAATAAAATAGAGTCAAAAAATAGAATAAAAATCAGTAAAATGGAGTTTTCCTGAAAGGTAAACAAAATTGATAAACCTTTAGCTGGACTAAGAACAAAGAGACAGGAGACCCAAATTAATAAATTCAGAAATGAAAGAGTAGACATAAATACAAAGGATTATAGGAGACTACTACAAACAATCATACACCAACAAATTGAATAACATAGAAGAAATGGATAAATTCCTACAGTACAATCTATTAAGACTGAATCATGAAGAAATAGAAATTTTGAATAGATAAATAACAAGTAAAATGACTGAATCAGTAACCAAAAACTTCCTAATAAAAATAAATAAATAAATAAATAAAACCCAGGGCTAGAAGGCTTCACTAGTGAATTCCACCAAGCATTTAAACAATTAATGTCAATTCTTCTCAAATGCTTCCAAAATAATTGAAGAGTAGGTAGTACTTTCAAACTCATCTTAAGAGGCTAGAATTACCTGGATACTAAAGCCAGACAAAGACAATACATGAATTGAAAATTATAGGCCAATATCCCTGATGAACATAGATGTAAAAATCCTCAACAAAATACTAGCAAGCCAAATTTAGCAGCACATTAAAAGGATTATACCCATGAAAAGAGGGATTTATTCCTACAATCCAGGATGGCTCAACAAACACAAGTCAATTAACATGATATACTACATTAACAAAATAAAAGATAAAAATCACATGATCATCTCAACCAATTCAGAAAAAGGCATTTTACATAATTCACTTCCATTTCATGATACAAATGCTCAACAAAGTGTAGAAAGAATGTTCCTCAACATAATAAAGTCCTTATAGCCACAGCTAACATTCTTCTCAATGGTGAGAAATGGAAAGCTTTTGCTTTGAGATTAGGAATAAGACAAAGATGCCCGTTCTTGCCATTCTTATTCAGTATCATACTAAAAGTCCTAGACAGAGCAATTGAACAAGAAAAAGAAATAAAAGGAGCAATTGAACAAGAAAAAGAAATAAAAGGAATCCAAATAAGAAAAGAAAAAACAAATATGTTTGCAGATGGCAGAATCCTACATGTAGGAAACCCTAAAGACTGTACACACACATACACACACACAACCTGATAGGACTAATAAACAAATTTAGCAAAGTTTTAGAGTGTAAAATCAATATACAATATCAGTTGTGTTTCTATACACTAACAACAAACCACTCAAAAAGGAAATTTAAAAAAAAAGATTATGTTTAAAATAGCACCAGAAAAATAAAATACTTAGGAATAAAATTAACCAAGGATGTGAAAGATTTGTACACTGAAGACTACATAACATTGACAAAAGAAATTAAAGGGGACTCTAATAAATGGAAAGACATTCTGTGTTCACAGACTTAATACTGTTAAAATGTTCATACTACCTAAAGCGATCTACAGATTTAATTCTATCTTCATCAAATTCCTAGTGTCATTTTGCACAGAAATAGAAAAAAAAAATTCTAAAATGTGTATGAAACCACAAAATACTTCAGATACCTACAGCAATCTTGAGCCAAAAAAAAGTCACACTTCCTGATTGCCAAATATATTACAAATATTCAGTTATTAGAACACTGAGTCCTAGTGTCATTTTGCACAAAAATAGAAAAAAAAAATTCTAAAATGTGTATGAAACCACAAAATACTTCAGATACCTACAGCAATCTTGAGCCAAAAAAAGTCACACTTCCTGATTGCCAAATATATTACAAATATTCAGTTATTAGAACACTGACATAAAGACAGACATGTAGACCAATATATAGAACAATGGAACAGAGTGGAGAGCCCAGAAATAAATCCATGCATATACAGTCAACTAATCTTTGAAAGTAATTCCAAGAATACAAGAATGTGCAATAGCAAAAAGATACTCTTTTCATCAAATGATGCTGGGAAAACTGGATATCAGCATCCAAAATAAATAAAATGGAATTCCTACTTTATACCATATGCAAAAATCAACTTAAAATGGACTAAATACTTAAATGTAAGACATGGAGCCATAAAATTCCTAGAAAAAAATATAGGAGAAAAGCTTCTGGACATTGGTCTTGGCAACGATTTCTTGGATATGACACCAAAACCACAGGCAGCGAAAGCAAAAATAGACAAGTGAAATTATATCCAACTAAAAAGTTTCTGAACAGCAAAGAAAACAATCAACTAAATAGATAAAGTAACCTACTGAATGGGAGAAAATATTTGCAATCCATATATCTGATAAGATGTTAATTTTCAAAATATATAAGGAATTCCTATGACTCAATAGCAAAAAGAAATTTTTCAATAATCTAAAGGACTGAACAGACATTTTCCCAAAGATGACATGCAACTGACCCACAGGTAAATGAAAATATACTTAACATCATTAATTAGCAGAGAAATACAAATCAAAATTACAAAGAAATATAACCTCACACCTTTTAGAATGGCTATTGTTCAAAAGACTAAACCAATAAATGTTGGCAAAAATGGGGAGTAATTGGAATACTTTTATACTGCCAGTGGGAATGTAAAATAGTACGGCTGCTGTGGAAAACAGTATGGCAATTCCTCAAAAAATTCAAAATGGACTACCATATGATCAAGTAGTCCCATTGCTGGGTGTATATCCAAAATAATTAAAATCAGAATCTCAAAGAGATATCTGCACATCCATCGTCATTGCAACATTGATCACAAGAGCCAAGATATGGCAACAATCTGAGTGTTCATAGACAGATAAATTGATAGATGTGGTATATACATACTCACACAATGGAATAGTATTGAACCTCAAAGAAGAAGAAAATCCTGCCATTTGTAACAACATAGATAAACCTGAAGGACATAATATTAAGTGAAGTAGGCCAGTCACAAATGAAAAAATATTGCATGATTCCACTTATACGACGCATCAATAACAGTCAAACTTGTAAAAGCAAAGAATCCAATAATAGTTTCCAATGGCTGGGGGGTGGGAAAATGGGGAGCTGTTCAATGGGTGTAAAGTTTCATTTACGCTAGATGAGTAAATTCTAGAGATTTGGTCTGAAATATAGTGCCTATAATTAACAACATGGCATTGTGTACTTCAAAATTTTTGAAGAGAGTAGATCTCATGTTAAATATTATTACCACATAATGTATCACAGGTGTTTGTATATGAGCCAAAATCATCAGATTGTGCATATTAAATATGTTTTTCGTCTATCAAATATACCTCAGTAAAGTTGTTAAGAATGTCCACTGATACAAGAAAAGATCAAAAATGTGGTTTCTTCATAAACGGAATGCTATGTAACAGCTAAAGAAAATGTGTAATTTGCCAGCTTAAACTCATATACAGCATACAATGTACAGTAAAAAGACTGCAAGGAAATAAGTACAGGGTATTTGAAGTAGTTTTCATAAAATTTTAAACACACTAAAACACTATATTTTTCAAGACACATACTTTTATGATAAAAAATATAAAAATTAACATGAATGGGAAGAAGATGAGAAACTTAAGAATAGTTGTCACCTGTGGGGAAAAAAGGCAAGGAATGAGTCCAGGAGAAATAGAAAGGAGGCTTCTACTTCACCTCTGAGACTTAGTACTTAAATCATAAAAGTTCTCAAGCAAATATGACCCAAAATATTAGCATTTAGGAAATGTCTGAGTGATTAATGATTTTATCATTCTCTGAGATGTTCTGTATGTCTAAATATTTTATATTTAATTTAATTTTTAAAAGAAAGGGGCAAAAGTAAAAAAAAAACAGTAAGCACTAATAAGAGGGCTGTATGAAGTTATTTTTAAAATTAGAAGAAAGACGTTAAAACCACCTACAGAACTAAAACAGAAGGATGGATGAATGGTGTGTCCTTCAGGTAATTCTCCATAGGTATTTCCATTTCTTTTGAAATAGTGCTTTTGACTAATATTAGACAGCAGAGAGAAAATGTTTTACTTTTTGACAAATAATAGAAGAATATTTCAACTAGGTTGCCAATTAAAGGGAGATTCCTATGCTTTAAAAGGAGACCACACTGACATTCTCTATTAAAATAAAGTTAAGCCAAAGAGGTACACGGTCTTCCATCTCTGTAAAAGAGCACACCCTTGGGAAATAATCTGGAGTTAATTCCAAGCCATGGAACCATAGGGGATGAAGCACCCAGTGTTCTATCCTATAAAATAGAGGTACATTAATTTTAGCTTATATATTTCCATAAAAAATAAATGTTACCAAACTATCATTATAAGTTTTAAATGAGAGTTCCAAAGAAAATTTGGCCAAATTTTTTGTTTTAAGTAATAAAATGTTTTTTATGGATTTTAAAAATCCATGCAATGGAATTGATAAATATCTGCCTTTAAACAAATAAAACTCCTATTATTCTCTTTCACACAAATTAATTTAAAAATGCACCGTTAGGTATTTTAAAAATGCATTTATCTAGTGAGTACATTAGGTATTAGCCAGTTAATCCTCGAAGGATACAGGTTTTGAAGAGTTGATCTTAAGATATATCTTTAAAGTAATTTGCTTTTTAAATCATTCCAAGTTCATGTTAATAATATTTGCTCTTAGTATATATTAGGAGAATTCCTTTCTGCTTTCTAAATAGTGGGCAAGAGAGTAGGCGAAGGGCTTACATTCAGTTCACCTACAAGCTGAATTAAGTCATTTAGGTAAAAAAGTGGAACTGGAACGTAGCCATGTTGTATTCCGTTGGAAACATTGCCTCGTTCATTAAAGGACTCTTCCAACCTAGGCTGACAATCAGTGCAGCATTATGGTGCAGGTTATTTTAAATATCACTAAACATTTTTCTGTACAAGCTCAGAAAGTTTAATTTACAGTTTCTACAAGTGTAGTCCTTGGACCACTACCACCAGAATCACCTGGGGAGCTTGTCAAAGTGCTGATTCTTTGGCATAATGATGCTGAAGGAGAGGATCTGGGAAGACCTGATAGCCAGCCTCAACCCACCGCATCCTCTCACCAGGATCTTAACTCCGCCAAAAGAAAGAACTCAAGAGCAGAGTCACAGTAGAAAGTGAGAGCAGGTTTAATATAGTTAATAAGAGATACAGATTTCACAGAGAGTGTGGTTTAGCTCCAAGACTACGCAGGTTCCACATCAACTTTAATACAAAAGTAAGAAATACACACTTAAAATTTAGTACAAAGTGCAGGCTGGCTTAAGAGACTGAGCAGCCACTTGCTGAAAGTAAGTTTGATACAAAAGAAAACATACATACCTCAGCCGGCGAAGCGCATGTTGCCCTCAGGAAAGTGAGCAACAACCCACCTTTTGCAGGGATTCCACTTTGATAGTTTTGCTACCTAACACATATTCGTGCTACCTAATGAATATCCAACTAGGGGGGTGGTTCTCAGTCATGTAACATCATCTTGCACATGCTCAATCGGTCTCTTCTTAAGGGCTGTTCATTGGTCAAATCACATCACATGCACAGAACATAGTCAAGAATGTTCTGTGCTCTTAAGTATTTCTAGTGAAAGTTCAGTCAAAGGATAAACTCCACTTTACTGAGCGTGATCAGCTG
>NW_007729652.1:299819-310031 GCF_000696425.1 Galeopterus variegatus
GGGGGGGGGGGGGGGGGGGGGGAGTCTGTATTTTTCAATATGCTTTTCAAGTGAGCTTTATGAAAAACAAGAATTTGAAAGATACCGATGATTCTAATATATAATTAATATTTTAAAAAATTGATGTTCACTACATTAAATTCATCAAAGTGAGGTAAAAGACAGAGGCTGTTAGTGGGACAGAACAAATCTTGCAATTAAAAAAATATATAGAAAATCTTATAAGACTATTTCCTGTTTAAGAAACTTCTAATTTGTTGAAGTACTATTGCTTTCATATGAACAATAAAGATAATACATTTTCTATGTAGAAAAATAAGCATATAAAAAAGCAAAATTATTTAAATTTGCAACTACAAAACCATTCCCTTATGACCCTGTAAGATGACTATTTTGTAACCACGATACTATTTTCTATTATTACTTCTGTAATAATTTATTTTTACATTAAGTATTCCAATATAATTTAGGTATTATGTTCATAGACTTCTGAGAAAGATAAATAAATAAACCAGTTACTAATAAAGGTCTAGGCCAGTTAAGTTGGGAATAGCATGAGAATAATAAAATACAAAATTGTACATTTGAGCTAACGTTCCTAACTTTGATCAGTGTTTTGAAAATACATTTCATAGTTGAAGAGTGAATTTTGAGAAAATCGTATGGCTCAGCCTAAGAAATAAACTCTACTACTAAAATTCAGCCACTTTAAGAGAGAAATTTGCTAGACACAGGACATAAATTGTAATCAAAATAAGCTGAAAATTCTGAACTTTAAAATATGAAGTTGCAGTATGTACAGTTCTAGATCATTATAATGGTATAAAGTAAGGATGTTTATTTAAAAAAATAAAAACACTCTACACATATTCTGAAAGTACTGAACTAACACTTTATTTTGTAAATTGCTAACATTATTATACTTCATGGTTTCCATTTATCAAGCAATGGAAATTCATTAAATGCACATGAACAATTTAAATTCATTAGATATACAGAGGAAATAGAAACAGAAGGAGTTAATTTTATTAAAAGAAAAAATTTTATGGAGCATTTCCCAACCTCATTATAAGAAGACCATGTCAAATCTATATATGTGAGATATGGAAAGAAACATATACCCATAGAAAATAGAAAAGAGAAGGGAATAATACATCAGTCATGGGTAATAAAATTAATTATCATAGATGTAACATATTTCTAAATACACGGTATATATTTTTCCATAATTTTACTTTACACTTACAGAGGATTCTCTTGGAAGAGATTATAGTTGTGTCTTGTATTTTTATCCAATTTGACAATCCTTGTTTTTAAATAGAGTTGTTAGAACATCAACATTTAATGTGTTATTAATATGATTAGGATTTACTATTTTTGTATTTGACCCAACTGCTTTTTTCCTTTTTTCCCCCTTTTTCTTGACTTTTTGGTTGTTGTTGTTGTTGTTGTTGTTGCTGGGTTAATTAAAATTTTTTACATGGGATTCAATTTTTAACTGCACTGAATTTATGGTTTTAATTGACATAACAATTGCATATATTTATGGGATGCAGATATTTGGGTACATGTATATAATGTGCAATGATCAAATCAGAGTAATTAGCATATCCATCAACTCAAACACTTGTCATTTTTTGTGTGCTGGGAGCATTCAAAATCCTCTCTACTATTTATTTGAAATTATACAAGAAATTGTTGTTGATTATAGTCTCCCTATAGTGCTATATAGAGCACTATAGCTTGTTCTTCCTCTCTAGCTGTAATTTCGTATCCACTGACTACCCTGTCCCTATGCCCCACCCCCCTTCCTTGTCCAGACTCCAGTAACCACTATTCAAATCTCTGTGAGATCAACATTTTTAGCTTCCACATATGAGTGAAAACACGTGGTATTTCTCTTTTTGTGTCTGGCGTATTTCACTTAATATAGTATTCTCCAAGCTCATTCATGTTGCTATGAATGACAAGATTTCATTCTTTTTTATGGCTGTATATTATTATGTTATGTAAATGTACCACACATTCTTCTTCCAATCATCTGTTCATGGACACTTCAGTTGATTCTGTATTTTGGCTATTGTGCTACAGAGCTGTGATAAACATGGGAGTGCAGGCCTCCCTTTGACATAATGCTTTCCATTCCTTTATGTATATAACCAGTAGTGGTATTGATGGTTCATCTGGTAGTTCTATTTGGTTTTGGGGTTTTTTTTTGAGAAACCTCCATATTGTTTTCCATAATTGCTGTACTAATTTACATTCTTATCAACAATGTATAAGATTTCATGATTTTCCAAATTCACACCAGCATTTGTTATTTTCTGTCTTTTTGGTTAAAGCAATTCTAACTGGGATGAGATTATATCTCATTGTGTTTTGATTTGCATTTCTGTGCTGATTAGTAATGTTGAGTGTTTTATCATATATCTGTTGGTATTTGTTTGGATTTTGAGAAATGTCTATTAAGCTCATTTGTCCATTTTTTAATTGGATTATTTGGGCTTTTTGTTGTTGAGTTGTTTGAGTTCCTTTTATAGTCTGGATACTAATCTCTTGTTGAATGAAATTTTTTTCCCATTCTGCAGGTTGTCTCTTTGTTCTGCTGATTGTTTCCTTTGCTGTGCAAAGATTTTTACTTTGATGTAATCCAATTTGTCTAATTCTGCATTTGTTGTCTGTACTTTTGAAGTCTTATTCATAAAATCTTTGCCCAGTCTGAAGTACTGAAGTGTTTTCCCTGTGTTTTCTTTCATTAGTTTCATACAGTCTTACATTTAAGTCTTTAATTCATTTTGAGCTGATTTTTATATATGGTGAAAGATAGGGATCTAGTTTTTTTTTTTCTTCTGTATGTGGATAGTCAGTTTCCCCAATACCATCTATTGAAGAGCCTGTCCTTAGCTCCATGTATGTTCTTGGCACATTTGTAGAAAGTCAGTCAGTTGTAGGTATGTGGATTTATTTCTGGATTCACTATTCTATTCCATTGGTCTGTGTCTGTTTTTGTACTGATGTCATGCTGTTTTGATTAGTATAGTTTTATAGCTTATTTTGAAGTCAAGTGTGATGCCTCTCACTTTGATTCTTTTGCTCAGGATTTCTTTGGCTATTCAGGGTCTTTTGTGATTTCGTAAAAATTTTAGGATTGTTTTGCTATATCTGTGAAGAATGTCAATGGTAGTTTGATAGGGATTGCACTGAATCAGTAGATCTCTATAGGTGGTACGTTATTTTAACAATATTGATTATTCCAATCTATGACATCTTTTTATTTTTTGTGTGTCTGCTTTAATTTCTTTCACAAGATGTTTATAGTTTTTATTGTAAAGATCTTTAAGATCTTTATTTAAATTTATTCATAGGTATGATTATTTTGTCACTTTTGTAAATGGGATTGCTTTCTTGATTTCTTTTTCTGCTNTTTTTTCCTTTTTTCCCCCTTTTTCTTGACTTTTTGGTTGTTGTTGTTGTTGTTGTTGTTGTTGCTGGATTAATTAAAATTTTTTAAATTAAATGGGATTCAATTTTTAACTGCACTGAATTTATGGTTTTAATTGACATAACAATTGCATATACTGGGTTAATTAAAATTTTTTACATGGGATTCAATTTTTAACTGCACTGAATTTATGGTTTTAATTGACATAACAATTGCATATATTTATGGGATGCAGATATTTGGGTACATGTATATAATGTGCAATGATCAAATCAGAGTAATTAGCATATCCATCAACTCAAACACTTGTCATTTTTTGTGTGCTGGGAGCATTCAAAATCCTCTCTACTATTTATTTGAAATTATACAAGAAATTGTTGTTGATTATAGTCTCCCTATAGTGCTATATAGAGCACTATAGCTTGTTCTTCCTCTCTAGCTGTAATTTCGTATCCACTGACTACCCTGTCCCTATGCCCCACCCCCCTTCCTTGTCCAGACTCCAGTAACCACTATTCAAATCTCTGTGAGATCAACATTTTTAGCTTCCACATATGAGTGAAAACACGTGGTATTTCTCTTTTTGTGTCTGGCGTATTTCACTTAATATAGTATTCTCCAAGCTCATTCATGTTGCTATGAATGACAAGATTTCATTCTTTTTTATGGCTGTATATTATTATGTTATGTAAATGTACCACACATTCTTCTTCCAATCATCTGTTCATGGACACTTCAGTTGATTCTGTATTTTGGCTATTGTGCTACAGAGCTGTGATAAACATGGGAGTGCAGGCCTCCCTTTGACATAATGCTTTCCATTCCTTTATGTATATAACCAGTAGTGGTATTGATGGTTCATCTGGTAGTTCTATTTGGTTTTGGGGTTTTTTTTTGAGAAACCTCCATATTGTTTTCCATAATTGCTGTACTAATTTACATTCTTATCAACAATGTATAAGATTTCATGATTTTCCAAATTCACACCAGCATTTGTTATTTTCTGTCTTTTTGGTTAAAGCAATTCTAACTGGGATGAGATTATATCTCATTGTGTTTTGATTTGCATTTCTGTGCTGATTAGTAATGTTGAGTGTTTTATCATATATCTGTTGGTATTTGTTTGGATTTTGAGAAATGTCTATTAAGCTCATTTGTCCATTTTTTAATTGGATTATTTGGGCTTTTTGTTGTTGAGTTGTTTGAGTTCCTTTTATAGTCTGGATACTAATCTCTTGTTGAATGAAATTTTTTTCCCATTCTGCAGGTTGTCTCTTTGTTCTGCTGATTGTTTCCTTTGCTGTGCAAAGATTTTTACTTTGATGTAATCCAATTTGTCTAATTCTGCATTTGTTGTCTGTACTTTTGAAGTCTTATTCATAAAATCTTTGCCCAGTCTGAAGTACTGAAGTGTTTTCCCTGTGTTTTCTTTCATTAGTTTCATACAGTCTTACATTTAAGTCTTTAATTCATTTTGAGCTGATTTTTATATATGGTGAAAGATAGGGATCTAGTTTTTTTTTTTCTTCTGTATGTGGATAGTCAGTTTCCCCAATACCATCTATTGAAGAGCCTGTCCTTAGCTCCATGTATGTTCTTGGCACATTTGTAGAAAGTCAGTCAGTTGTAGGTATGTGGATTTATTTCTGGATTCACTATTCTATTCCATTGGTCTGTGTCTGTTTTTGTACTGATGTCATGCTGTTTTGATTAGTATAGTTTTATAGCTTATTTTGAAGTCAAGTGTGATGCCTCTCACTTTGATTCTTTTGCTCAGGATTTCTTTGGCTATTCAGGGTCTTTTGTGATTTCGTAAAAATTTTAGGATTGTTTTGCTATATCTGTGAAGAATGTCAATGGTAGTTTGATAGGGATTGCACTGAATCAGTAGATCTCTATAGGTGGTACGTTATTTTAACAATATTGATTATTCCAATATTTCAGCTATAAAAACGAATGAAATATTGTAAAGATCTTTAAGATCTTTATTTAAATTTATTTATAGGTATGATTATTTTGTCACTTTTGTAAATGGGATTGCTTTCTTGATTTCTTTTTCTGCTCTATGACATCTTTTTATTTTTTGTGTGTCTGCTTTAATTTCTTTCACAAGATGTTTATAGTTTTTATTGTAAAGATCTTTAAGATCTTTATTTAAATTTATTCATAGGTATGATTATTTTGTCACTTTTGTAAATGGGATTGCTTTCTTGATTTCTTTTTCTGCTAGTTTGTTCTTCGTATATAGATCTGAAAATGATAGACAAATAATGTAGTCCGAAATTTTGTAGTGAAGTTTATGCTCTTCTTACAGGCTTTAGCAAATATTAAATTATACCTAAAAAATATATATAGCTTTTCAAGAGCCAAACTTTGTACAATGCAAGTGGAGTAATCAAAAACAAAGAGCACTAATACTTTCTTTGATCTATTTAAAAAACAATCATTCTCTAGATCCCAGAAAAATGTAAATAACTATCTCATAAATTTTACTCAAAACAATTCAATTGAATTTCCAAAATCTTGTATGAACTTATATTTTTCTGGAAATTACAACATTTAATTTTCTCTCAGCACCCTCAAATGAATTTTTGTCATTTATGTGATTTTAGAGTAACATTATTTCTGAATTATTTTGTTGATGGGTACCAGAAACTACAGAGAAATATCGTGTTACATAAAATATAATACATTGTATAGTGTAAGTTGTATAATGTGCTGTAATATTAGAAATACCTACATAATTTCAATGAACTGTGAAAGTTCTTTTTCCTTTTATTAATTCAGGAAGCTAGCTCTTTTGTATGCATTTGTTCTTAATTCTCCTAAGCTGTCTCTCCACTATACTGCTTTTATTATTTTTGAAGATTTCATAAAACCTGTTAGTTTGCATTCTAGCATTCTGATCTTACAGCTGATTTTTGTATATTGACATTGTATCTTGCAACTTTGCTGAATTCATTTATCAGGTTTAAGAGTTTTTTGTTAGAGACTTTAGGTTTCTCTGTATGTAAAATCCCATCATCTGCAAAAAAAAAAAGGAATCTGACTTTCTCCTTTCCAGTTCAGATGCTCTTTATTTTTTTATCTTGCCTAATTGCTCTGGCTAAGCCTTCCAATACTGTGTTGAATAAGAATGATGAGAATGGGCATTCGTTCAGCTTTTCTACATTCGGTATGAGGTTAGCTGTAGGTTTATCATATATGGTCTTTATTGTGTTGAGATACTTACATTTTGGACCCAGTTTGTTGAGAGTTTTCAACATAAAGGAATGTTAAATTTTATCAAATGCTTTTTCTGTGACTATCAAGATGATCATATTGTTTTTTATTTCATTCATTCTATTGATGTGATGTATCATGTTTCCTGATTTGCATCTGTTCAACAGTCCTTATATTCCTGGGATAAATAAATTTGAGGATGGTGTATAATCTTTTAGATGTGCCATTGGATTCAGTTAGCTAGTACTTTGAGGATTTTTGCATCTATGTTTATCAGGGATATTGGCCTGTAGTTATCTTTTTTATGTTGTGTCCTTGTCTCGTTTTTGTATCAGGGTAATTTTGGCCTTTTAGAATAAGTTTGGAGGAATTTGTTCCCCTTCAATGTTTAAAAATAGTTTGATAAGTATTGTTATTAATCCTTCTTTAAGTGTTTAGTAAACTTCAGCAGTGAAGCCTGGGCTTTTCTTTGTTGGGAGACTTTTTATTACTGTTTCATCCTCAGTACTTGTTACTGGTCTGTTCATGTTTTCTTTGTCTTCTGGGTTCAATCTCAGTAGGCCATATGTGCTCAGGAATTCCTCCATTTCCATAATTTTTCCAATTTGTTGGCATATAGTTGTTCATAATACTTTCTAATAGTCCTTTGCATTTCTATGATATCAGTTGTAATGTCTCCTTTTTCATTTCTGATTTTATTTATTTGGGTCTTTTCTCTTTTGATTTATCTGGCTAATGGTTTGTCTATTTTGCTTATCTTTCCAAAGAAACAACTTTTCATTTGATTAATTTTTTGTACTGTATTTTTAGCCTCAATTTTATTTATTTCTTGTCTGATATTTATTATTTCCTTTTTTTCTACTCATTTTGGATTTTATTTGTTCTTGCTTTTCTGGTTTATTGAGGTACATCATGAGGTTATTTACCTGAAATCTTACAATTTTTTTTGGTGTGGGTGTTTATTGTTATAAACTTTCTTCTTAATACTGCCTTGGCTATATCCCATACATTTTTGTATGTTGTGTTTCTATCTTGATTTGTATCAAGAAATTTTTTAATTTCCTTCTTAATTTCTTTTTTGACCTATTGGTCATTCAGGAGCATGTTGCTTAATTTTCACATTTTTATACAATTTTGAAAGTTTCTCTTGTAATTAATATCTAGTTTTATTGCATTGTGTTCAGAAAAGGTACTTGATAGCATTTTTTTGAACTGGTTGAGACTTGTTTTGTGGCCTAACATATGATCAATCCTGGAGGGTGTTCATGTGCTGATGAAATAAATGTATATTCTGCAGATATTGAAATAAATGTTGTATAAATATCTGTTAGGACTATATTTTCTGTGGTACGGTTTAAATCCAATGTTTCTCTGTTGATTTTCTGTCTAGATGATCTGTCCAATGCCGAGAGTGGAGTGTTGAAGCCTCCAACTATTATCATACTGGTGTTCTCTCTCTCCCTTTAGATCTAATAACATTTTCTTTATATATCTGGGTGCTTCAGTGTCAAACATATGTATATATATAGATATAGTTATAATTGCTATATACTCATGCTAAATTGATTACTTTACTAATGCCCTCTTCATTTCTTTTACAATTTTTCATTTAAAGTCTTTTTCATCTGATGTAAATATAGCTTCCCCTCCTAGCTTTTGGTTTCTATTTGTGTAGGATATCTTTTTATATCCCTTCATTTTCAGTCTAGTGTGTCTTTACAGTAAGATGAGTTTCTTGTAGGTAGCATGTAGTTGATCCTTTTTATTTATTTATTTGTTCAGCTAGTCTATGTCTTTTAATTGGGGCATTTAATCCATTTATATTCAAGATTTCTTAATAGATGAAGTTTACTCCTGTCATTTTTTCATTGTTTCTTGATTGTTATGTTCTTTTCTTCCTTTTTGTATATCTTTGCAATTTGGTTGGTTTCTATGTTAATAAGGTTTGATATCTTTCTCTTTCTTTGTCATTTTTTCATTGTTTCTTGATTGTTATGTTCTTTTCTTCCTTTTTTATTGTATATCTTTGCAATTTGGTTGGTTTCTATGTTAATAAGGTTTGATATCTTTCTCTTTCTAATTTGTGTATCTGCTCTACCATTGAATTTTATACTTTCATATGTTTTCATGCTGGTAGTTATTGTTCTTTCTCTTCCTGATGCATGACTTCCTTAAACATTTCTTGTACAGCCAGTCTAGAGATGCTAAATTTCCTTAGTTTATTCTTGCCTGAGGAAACTTTATTTCTCCTTTACTTCTAAAAAATAGCTTTGCTGGGTTCTGATTCCTTGGCTTGCAGTTTTTTTCTTTGAGCACTCTGAACATATCATCCCATTCTCTTCTGCCTCATGATGTTTCTGCAGAAAAATCTTCTGTTAATCTAATAGATTTCCTTATATGTGACTTGACACCTTTCTCTTGCTTTTTAACTTTTGACAGTTTGACTAGAATATGCCTCAGTGAGAACCTACTTGTGTTTAATCTGTTTGGGGTTTTTTTTTGTTTGTTTTTTTGTTTGTTTGTTTGTTTGTTTTTTGAGCTTCCTAGATCTCGATGTTCATATTTTTCCTAAGACTTGGGAAGATTTTAGTTATCATTTTATTACAGAGTTTTTGTATTTCTTTTTGCATTTCTTCTTTTCTATAACTCCCATAATGCAAATATTTTTTAAATAGTGTCTTGCATGTCCATCCCATAGGTGTTCTTCATTCTTTTTCTATTTATTTTTTTATGTCTGAGTGGGTTATTTCAAAAACCCTGTCTTCAAGGTCGAAGTTTTGACATTCTGCTTGATCTAGTCGATTTCTGAAGCTTTCAAATGTCTTTTTTATTTCATTTATTGACTTCTTCAGCTCCAAGATTTATGTCTATTTTTTAATGATATCTATCTCTTTGTTAAATTTCTCATTCAAATTGTAAATTGTTTTTCTGATTTCACTGAATTATTTGTCCATATTCTCTTGTATATCACTGAGGTTTCTTAAGATCATTCTTTTGAATTCCTTATCTGAATTTTGTTAATACCCTTTTCTTTGGGATCTTTTGATGGAAACTTATTGTGGTCTTTAGGAGGTATAATGTTTCCTTATTTTTTCATGTTTCTTGTGCTCTTACATTAATGTCTGCTCATTTAGTCATTTTTTTTCAATTTTGTGGAGTAGCTTTTGTAGGGATAAACTTTCGGCAGGTGGGTGCTAGGGTGTTAGATGTGTTATGTAGACTTTAGTTCTGGGTGGGGAGAGCAGCATGGTCTTCACACTGTTTCTTCAGCAGCAATCCTCATTAGCTATATCTGTTATTGCCTCTGTTGCCTGGGCTCTGGTGGTATGTGTTGGTCATAGTGTGGTTTTGCTGTGGGTGGGGGCACTGACTTGTTTTCAGGCTGGGAAGGTTTTATGCCTCCTCCTGTCTTTTGGTTCATTTCTGGGTGTGGCAGGCCCACCAGCTGTGTGTTGATGTATCCTAGGGAGTGGGGCTGCCACCTGAGCAGCTGTCAGGGCCTCATGTGTATGCAAAGAGCTGGCCTGCTCTGTGTCAGTGGCTCCTGG
>NW_007729652.1:310367-312224 GCF_000696425.1 Galeopterus variegatus
CAGCTGTCAGGGCCTCATGTGTATGCAAAGAGCTGGCCTGCTCTGTGTCAGTGGCTCCTGGAGAGGCAGAGCCATGGTCAGGGTAGCTTTCAAGGATGAGCATAGGTATAGAAGCCTTCCTACTTTATAACGGTGGTTCCTGGGGGGGTTCCTCAGTTGTGACCTCACTGAGGTTTTTGTCAGGGCCATGTATAGTTGCAGGCAGCATGGAGGGCTGGCCTGCTATGTGATAGTTCTAAAGGAGGAGGTGGCACTGCCAGTGCAGCTGATTGGACCAGGTGTGGGGATACAGGATTCCATTTTACAGGCAGTATTTGTTTATTATCCAAACTGTTAATTTGTTTCTTTATTAGTAGCTCTAAGGATTACATCATACATGTTTAACTTATCATAGTCTACCATTAAATAAAATTATACCACTTCACATATGTTGAAAGAATCTTAAAACAGTGTGCTTCCATTTACTACCTCTCGTCTTTCTTGCTATTGTTGTTATATAATTTGCTTCTACATATGTTATAGTTTTAAAAATACATTATTATTACTTTTAAGTAGTCAGTTAAACCACATAGGAGAAATGTTTTCTATTTAACATTTATTTTTAATGTTTTATATTTACTGACATGTTTATCATTTTCAGTGATTTCCAGCCCTTTGTGAAGATATGCATTTTCAGATGTTACTGTATTTTGTCTGGATTTAATATTTAACACATTAAAACTTCTTATAGTGCAGGTGTGCTAACAAGTTTTCTCTGTTTTTGTTTGTCTGGAAAAGTCTTTATTTTTCCAAGATATTTTTGCTGCATATATAATTCTAGTATGACATTTTCTTTTTCTTTCAGGATTTTAAAGATTGCAACAGAGTCTTTTTACTTGCATAGTACACGACAACAAATCTGCTATCAGTTTTTATTTATTCCATGTATATAAAGCCTTTTTTCTCTTTCGACTCTTAAGTTTTTCTCTTTGTCACTCGTTTTTAGATATTTGAATATAGTATGACTTGGTGTGGTTTTCTTCACATTTCTTTTTCTTGGTGTTCTTTGAGCTTTGTGGATCTATTGCTTTATAGTTTTCAACAAATTTGGAAAATTGGGGGGCATTATTTCTCCTATTATCATTTCTGTTCCTCTTCTTTCTTCTGGGTTTTTAATTACACATGTGTTAGAACACTTAGAATTGGTCCCACAGGTAAATTTTGCATTATTTTTTCATGCTTTTTTCTCCTTGTGGATCATTTTGGATAGTTTTGATTTCTATGCTTTCAATTTCAATGAAATTTTTTCAATGTCTATTCTGTTATGCAATGTACTTTTTATTCCAAATATGTTTTTTATCTCCACTTGGTTCTTTTTTATATGTTTCTCTCCTCATAATGTTTATTTTTCCTTTATCTTCTTAAACATATGGAGCATATTTATAATAGCTATTTTTGTATACTTAGCTGCTAATTCTGTCATCTAGGTCACTTCTTGGCATATTTCTATTGATAATATTTTGGGGTTCTTATAGATCATATTTCCCAGTTTATTTGCATGACATAATATTTAATTGGGTTCCAAGAATTCTGCATTTATTTGTTGAGGTTTTGTTGTACTATGGTTGCAAATAATTTTGGTAGAATCAATTTTATCCTTTGAGGCTTGCTTTTCATCTTTTTTTTTTTAAGCAGGTCCAGAAAAGCTTTTACTTGAAAATAATTGTGTTATGCCACTACGGCTTGTAACTAAGATTATAGCATTCAGAGGATTCTACCCAATGCCCTGTATATTAGATATTTCCACTTTGGCGGGAAAAAATTAGGTATATACTATTTTGTGAACAAGTTGTTGAGTGTTAAAAAAGTATAACCTTA
>NW_007729652.1:313735-314935 GCF_000696425.1 Galeopterus variegatus
AAAAACAAACATGAAATATTTTCTTTGTTGACAAAAGTGAAAAAAATCAACTGAGTCATCCAAAAAGATGAAAAAGTATTAAACTGAGGTAGACCCAAGATAATTGATTCTTGAATCTTGAATCCCCACAGCTTAATCTAGGTCAGCTAAGCCTTAATCTTTCATTTACAGAGTAAGTGCTTTTGAAACACATGTACTAAGAAAAGATTCTCTGGCAAAGAATGGAGTGTACAGTGGTTGGGTAATATGCAATAATGATATTTTGATTGTGTACTACACAAAACTATTATGTCATTATGAAAACACTAGGTAACATTTTTCAAGTCTAAGAGAAGGAGAAATTTCAAAGTTGCACCTATAATTAGTGCAGTGCAAGATTTAAAATACTTTCATTTTAACTCCCAGAACCAAATCTTTGAAAGTGGTCAGAGTGTATCTTCCAAGGTTTGGGATTAAATTAGAGAGAACAAACATTTTTTCTTCCTCTTTAAATGACAACAAAAGGGAAACACCTTCTCAGTTAAGACAGACCATGGATATTGACTATTGACAATGTCTCCAAAACTGTTATTTGCCATTCCTGGTGCTTGTCAAATCCCTTGATCTATGAGTACTGACTAAAATTACATAGATCCACAGTATTTGAGTAATTGATGTTTTCAATATTAACTAGTATGAAACCTTGAAAAATCTCTAAAAGCCTCTTAAACTGAAGTGTATGTTTCTGATTGACAAATTTAAATTATGTGGGCTTAGAGGCTGGTATGGTAGAATGAGCCTCAGTGTCCACTTATCGTGTTCATATGCACTGATTTCAAGGTTTTGATTGTCTCCTTCCCCTAAAGTTTAGAATGAGTCTTGTGAAATAAATAAGGCATTGTTTCTGTGGAAAATTTCAAAGAATGCCAAGAGCAAGTCTTGTTGATAGAAGTGAAAACAAAATGGAGTGGTCTGGGAAACAATGATTCCTTAAGCAGAAACTAAAAGTTGTAGACAAATTAGAGCATACAAGTCAATTGTGATGGTTGTATGAACGAGTTCACCATACATTATGAACAAAAACAAGAAAATCCAATTTAGGAAACTACTTTGGCAATTACTTTTTCCAGTATAAAAATGATCATTAAATGAAATAAAAATTTAAAAGAAAACTTGTGGTGTGAAGTTACATATAGACCATACATAATTCTAAATGGAAAT
>NW_007729652.1:316660-335852 GCF_000696425.1 Galeopterus variegatus
GATCAGTTTTATGGCAAACTTTTCTTAAAGTTTGAATATAACTTTTAAATAAAATTGATCATTAAGTTTGAATACTTTCAGCTATGACATACATTACATTTTTCAAGTGCTAGACATTACATGTACAGTAAGAAAAAATAATATATTTTAATATTTCATTTCTATGATTAAATTCTAAAAGTTTTGAAGAAATATAATATAGTCAAAATAGAGCCAATTTCTCTCAAATATAATTAGTTTTACAGAAAGTCACAGGAAAAAAAATGCCACCTTAGTTCAAATATCCAGGATGCATTAACACCTACACAACCATTCAGAATATTACTGCTGAGTAATAGCTTGTGATGAACATCAGTTGTATAACACATGTAGCCCAGATGTCAACTGGAGTCCATTTACATCTTAAGATCTCACCTAGATTATTTGACCGTTCACTCATTTCATGTCCTGTAGTTGAGTAAAACCCTACCAAAACCTCTGGTCTATCTGAACATCTGTTTCCACTGAATCAACTTAGTTTTGGATTACCTAAATATTCTGAGTATGCTGTCCCTGTCTACACTGCATCAACTCAGGTGAGTAATTTAGAACTATTCTTTAATTTCAATCAAATCAAAACAAAAACCACTCATTCAAAATATGAGGGTGTTGGGGCCAGCCCGGTGGCGCACTGCTACAGTGAGCCACTTGGGAGCGCGGCGGCACTCCCGCCAAGGGTTCGGATCCCACATACAGACCAGCCGCGTGTTGGGGCCAGCCCGGTGGCGCACTGTAGCAGTGTGCCACTTGGGAGTGCGGCGGCGCTCCCGCCAAGGGTTCGGATCCCACATAAAGACCGGCCGCTCACTGGCTGAGCGAGGTGCGGGCGCAGCACTGAGGGTTGCGATCCCATTGCCGGTCCCGGTATGGTACGGGCACAACACTGAGGGTTGTGATCAGTTGCCGGTCACGAAAAAAAAAAAAAAAAAGTATGAGGGTGTACTGTGGACTTTGCAGAAGGCAGTGAAGCAATTTGCGTCCTGGGAGAAGTTCGTGTTACAACAATGTTAAATAAGTTTTAATAGAAAATTAGATGCAACTATTCTTGAAAAGATTCCACATTCATCTATGTCTCAGAAACCATTCCATTAAGCGCTTCTCTTTCCTCAACCTTAGTTTCTCTTCATTTCTTATGCAGAAAGTTCATATGTCTCTCTTTTTTACTTGACTCATGTAAATCTGGATGTTCTGGGCATCAGCCTCCAAACAGCTAACCAAAAAATTTCTCTAAACAAAAACAGCCCCTTCCCTAGAAAGAATTTAAATACCTGCAGAATTGGAAAAAACACTAAACAATATTCACAAAACCTTCAGTTTAGTTAGAAAAGACAGTAGTGGTCAATGGTGTCTAACAGTAGTCGAACAGTATTTTTGAATGATGATAACAATTGCCTCTAAACAGTGACTTGAAACAATCATGATCATTTTATTGTCTCCTAAGTTTTCCCTGGGACAGAAATATAGAAAGAGTTTTGCTGTTCTGAGTCAGGTTTTGGTTTCAATCAGCCTATAACCGGAGGCAGCAACAGGTGGGGACTGGCCATACTTTTCTCTCCCTTCAGGTAGTCTCAGAGTTTCTCCATTTGGTCTGTCCACGCAGGCCAGCTTATGCTTGCTCACAGCATGGCAGCTCTGGGAAGCTGGACTGCTTAGACAATAGCTCAGGATTTCATTGTGAGTGTCCTCGGCAGCAAGACAGAGCTGTACCACCTTTTACTACTAGCCTCAGAAGTCACAGAGGGCCACTTGTGTGCCATCACAAATTCACCCAGGTTCAAGATGAGAGAACAGACTCACTTCCCAAAGTAGCAATGTGGTCAAAATATGAGATGCGAGATATTGTTGTTACCATTAATGGAACATACAGCTTAACATATGTTTAATTATTTATCCTATATTTTCCCCAATGCTTCTTAACAGACAGCACCAAAAAGTAATACTTATCTAAATGTATTATTCTGTCATTTTCTTGCTATTATAAGTAGACTCCTTTTAGTCACTATATTTAAAAATCTGCAAAACAAGTAGAAATATATGCATTTTATAAAATTAATGGCATCATTAACCTGCACTTGCTATTATAAGTAGACTCCTTTTAGTCACTATATTTAGAAATCTGCAAAACAAGTAGAAATATATGCATTTTATAAAATTAATGGCATCATTAACCTGCATCCCAGATAAGATTGGTACAGTCACTAAAGGTTTTGTTCAAAGCATGGCAATACTGCTAAGAGTGTAGAATCTGGGGGCAGATCCACTGCAAGAGGATAATGCCTGAGTTCTGTTGTGAGCTCTGTCTCCAATAAGACCATGAGAAAAATATTTACTATTTCTGGGTTTCTTGGTTTGATCCTCAATAAAGTTGTTTTTCATAATCACATAATTTTATGATGTCATTTTCTCTTTTGCTGGCTGCAGGGAAGATACTATCTCCTTTATAGATGAACCAACAAAGTTTAAGGAGATAATATATTTATCCAAGATCAAAAACCAGCATCAAAGTTAAAAACAGAATTGAGCTCCAAGTTCACTACTCTCAACTGCACAACCTACTCAATCAATACAATGAAATATTAATATTATTACATCTAGAATAAAATTAGAGTAACTCCAAGCCAAAGGCAAATTTACTGAGATAGTCCACAATTACTGTATTTCAACCACACTGAGGGTGTAATTGATTAAGGCCTATCCTGCTCTCCTGTGTTTGCCAAGATTCATGTCTGAATGATGCCAGTAGGATTCGCTAGAAATTTACTTCTGTCTCTGGTCTACACATGACATACAGCACCAAACTCTACTGGCATAGTTCACCCTCTTTTGGTTTTGGCATACCTCAGTGAGTTTTTTGCCTGCACACTTAATCTGTCTGTTTCCCATCATCACAAAATTAGATGCACATATGATTATAGAGCTTACTAATCACACAGTTACTATGTGCAATTTGGAAGATGATATGCCAGCACAAATCCATCTCAATTAGTATAGACAGTGTTCATTTTTAAAAATCAAGTTATGTTNCCAGCACAAATCCATCTCAATTAGTATAGACAGTGTTCATTTTTAAAAATCAAGTTATGTTTCTTTGTAATGTAAAAATGTGTTTAAATACCAATAAGGTAACAATTTTGCACATATTTGGCAATTTTTGTATACATTAGCTTTCTTAAATAAAGAATAAAATGGAAATCCTCTGGCATATGACTTACAATTGCATTCTAGTTTCTTTTTTCTCATTTTTAAGAGCATTTTTGAGATTCAGTCTGTCATCTATACATTTTACTCTAAGGGCAGAGCTATTCACAGTATTATAACTCTTCCTTAAAATTAAAATTCAGAAATGTTTTTCAGTTTAATTAGGAAATTCTCAATTATATTGATAATTTTCTAGGGGAAGAAAAGCAGTTACCAACATTAACCCAAGGAAAAACAGAAAACTTGAATAAGTTGTTAACCATAGAGGAAATTGAGAAAGTATCAATTAATACAAAAACCTCCAAAACCAGAAAGTTTTATCAGTGATCTCTTTAGAACTGCAAAATTATTTAACGTTTTGTTATAAAACTCTCTTGAGCTTTCTAAGTGTATAACCATATGTCTGCAAATAATGAAAACTTGGTTTTCCCTTTTTAAAGACTATAGTATAGATAGTGATTACAAATATAGTTACTAGAGTCAGACGTTCACATGCAGGCTCCACCAACTGCGAAATGTATGACTCTAATCAAGCAACTTTATCTATCTAAAGCCTCAGTTTCTTTGTCAGCAAAATACAAAAAATAGGGGATTAAATGAGATAATTCACATAAATTTCTAAGACAGAATCTGACACATGGTAAGTGTCAGTAGACATCAGGTGTTCACACAATCATTGCTTTATTGAACATTCTGACCAATTCTGTCTGTGAGAAATAAAATGGAAATAAGAGGTATAATTAGAAAGAAAAGGATTAAATGGCTATTATTATTGACAAGTATATAATTCATGTACTAATAGTCCAAGAGTATTGCACACTTTTTAGAATTATTATAGACTAGAAAAAAGGTCAGCTCTAGGATAAATGAGCAAAAATAGCTTTAAGTTACAATAGTTATTATAAACAAATTCATTCCCATATGCAACAAAATTTTTCTGAAAGAATAAGGAAAGTATTTGTTTAACAAATTTGAAAAGAAAAAGAATGAAGAGAAATTTATCTTATTATATGAATGGAAATAAAAATTGTAAGAACTGACAAAGAGACCAATGTATCAGAAAATCTCAGTCCAGAAAAACACACAAACGTATTGTTATGAGTTTAATATAGGACAAAGTAAAC
Organism: Galeopterus variegatus; assembly: GCF_000696425.1. Lineage (NCBI taxonomy): Eukaryota > Metazoa > Chordata > Mammalia > Dermoptera > Cynocephalidae > Galeopterus > Galeopterus variegatus. Next base: position 321,022 of record NW_007729652.1, read on the forward strand.
ATTATAAATCAATGATAAAGGGAAAGAGCATCAATACTTTTCATTAGGAAAGCTATTTGGGAAAGAATCAAGCTAGGTCTTCGTCTCTGTAATGACTACTTGACTATTGATTGTCTCCCGAGCTCAAAAAATTTCCCCTTCTCTGCTAATTCCCCCTCTGCTGATTCTCTGGTATGGAATCTGATTCACAGAGAATGGGCCCCTAGCAGCCAGGGTTCATCCAACATGACCTTATTTCAGGGTGACATTTAGTACCATATTCAAATTAGAAAAACAAGGTCACTCTACTGGGAATTTGGATTGGGAGTAAAAGCCAGATTTAGTCTTTCTCTGGATGGTTAGAAATTCCCACTGGGACAGGGAAATAGAGAAAATAAGTGAAATCGTTGAGAAGATACACGGAGGATACAGGCCAAAGGGGAAGAAACAGAGACACAAAGTCCCAATGGCATGCTAGCCCTGTCTTCCTGCATCTCTCTGAAATAGGGCTGCATCCAGAAGAAGGGTCCTTTGAAAAACCCTGTCCCCTTCATGAGCATACCCCTACCTTCTTACAGCTCCAGATTTCCTGTGACTCTCAAACAGACTATTCCTAAACAAAATTACTTTATCTACCAAAATAAGTTCAAGAGAAATATGGGTTAATTTTTAATGAAGCATAATGCAAGTATAAAAATACTGGTGAACATTTTAATTTATCTTGGGAAGTTAAAGAACTTTCTCATGGTAGAAACCTTATGATGATAAAAAAATAAATCTACATATGTAGCATTTCATACATGCAGCATGACTCCAATTTATAAACAAATGACAAACAGGGAAAATGCACCAAATGTAACACAAACATACAAAAAACTTATTTTTGCTTTTAACGCTAAAAAGAACCCCCCAAAATGGACAAATATACTAGTATCCCCAAAATCAAAAGCAGGCAAAGATTTTGAACAGACAAATCACAGAAGAAATGTAAAAGGTCCTATAACATGTGAAAAAAAAATCTAGAAATGTAAAGAAATGTTCTCATATATAAAATACATATTTCTTGTGTCAATACTGGTGCACGCATGTAAGTTCTACCTGGCTGGTAGTGCTGCGTGGAAATTAATTTTTCAACATGTATAAAGTTCTGCAAACTTATTCATACCCTTTCAAGCCAGTGTATTAAAACTCCTGCAGGTAAGTGCAAAGACCCAAGTCAAGATGCTATAATGGCAAACGAGATGGATTAGCTCACTTAGGTGAAAATTCCAGCAGTGCTTGTTTTGGGTCCCAGTGCTCAAGTATGTGATTATGAATTTGTCTCCCCGCATGTCATTTCTGCTTTCAACTATGACCGTTTTTTGTTTTTGTTTTTGTTTTTTTATTTCTCAGTCAGGTGGCTCTCCTTCCAGGTGAAAGATGGCAGCCTGCACTTTAGTCTTAAATTCTGCCAGCTTAATAAAATGGGAGAAAAAGGATTTCAATTTCCTAGTAATTTCCACAAGATTATACCTCATTACATCTTATTAGCATTACTTGGGTCACTTTCTTCTCTCTGAAACAATCACTGTGGTCAAACAATAGGTGCTCCTCCCTTAGAGAAGAGCTGAGAATGGGGTTCATCCTGCCTGAACTAGTGCCTGAAACACAGGAATGGAGATTAGGGAAACAGGGTTCACAAAGGAAAATTCAAGTATTATTTCCAAAAGAAGGTAAATGGATATTATTCACATAAAGATAGTAAATGTCCACCACACTTCCATACCCAATAATTTAATTTCTAGGAATCTAGTCTAAGAAGATCATTAGAAAGTAAGCAAACGTTATGATATACACTTTTTAAATAACAGCTGTTTTTCTTATGGTACAAAAATGAAAATAATAGTAGGAAATGGTCAAATAAACTGTAATATAAACTTATTTTCATAAAACTACATTCTAGTAATAACATGCATAATTTTGTCATATGTATGATTTATAATAGAATACCAACATAATACCACTATATTATTGATATTATATAAAATATATACATATATTTTTATGTTTATTATATATATAAATTAAATACATATGTACTGCAACTGTGAGGAAAAACACAGTCGTATCTGAAAAGGTAGGATAAACATCTATGTACATAGTAGAATCCCAGTCTTGTACACATTTGTATTTGCCTAGGAAAAAAACTAGACAAAAAAATAGAGCATAATGATAACCAAGTGTGGTGGAATTTTGTCTTCTCCATAGGAGCATATACTAAATTTTATCAGTAAAAACTCTGTTAGAGGGTTATGAAGTGCAGAAATTTGGTAGATAGTTATTCGGATGGTCAACACCTGCTATGTTTAGACAGCCTGAAGTCGTGAAACATCTGAGTGGTAGTTGATCTCTTAAGCACGTAAATCTGAGCATTATTTGAAATCTTTGAACTTTCGTATCTTCATCAGTAAAATGGGAACAACAATGTCTACTCTGCACACCTGACATGACTCATATGAAAGTCAAATAGTATGAGTAAAAGCACTTTTAAAATTATAAAGTGCTATAAAGCTGTTAGCATTTAAATCTTGAAGTAAAGATACCAAAGCAATCCTGTGCACTCTTCCAGACTAGCACATTAAAGACTCAAGCATAAATAACATAATAATTTCTCATTAATCCCTCAATTAGTTATCTTCTTTTGGACTTCACTTTTTAAGTCTGTCAATGGGGATGATAGTCCCCACGTGTTCATACTTCCATGAGCTCCTCATCGACATGTGGTAACATTGAACACCTACTCCTTCCTGGCACACAGAAGACACTCAGTAAATGTAAATTATCTGCCTGCTTTCTTTTTATATCCTGACTATTCCCTTGTTTATAAAATGTTCATGATATAAATGTGCCAAGTTGGAGAGAAGTATGTAGATAATATCCAAGCATCCTTTCCACCTTTCAGTCTGGATTGTTCCATGAAAGCCAGATCTCTTTCACATAGCAGGGTAGTGGATTATGCAGTACAAATGGCCAGGTCAGTGTCTTCACAGATCCTACACTATCTCTGCCCAGGACATGCTATACAGGGTAACAACACACAGTGCTGCTCTGTCTGTGTAGCCAGAAGGCAGTAATTTTTCTGTAAAAGACCACTGGAATTCAGGGCTTCCCAACATACCTCTGCCCAGCGTGCTCCCCTAAGAAACCTGGGAACCATAAACACACACAGATTTCATTTGGGGGCATAGTTAGGGTATACACTACCTGCTGCATTCCCACAAATTGCCAAATACTAAGTTTAATCCAATAAAGAGTGGGTCAGCAATGATAAAAGAAACTACTTGAGAAAGGCATACGACCTTCAAATTTAAAAACTATGACTTCCCATCTTCTCCCATAAAGTTCAGACTACCCCTACAACCCCGTAGATTATTCATCACCTAACTCCCCCCTCCCTTCTCCTGCAGCCTCTAGGGAAACGTGTGGAGAACTCAAGTTCACTAGGGGCCATGTTTCCTTGCTCTTGCCTTGACCCTGTGGCAATTCTTTAATGCTCAAGACAAGAGCCTGTTTCTTTACCCAAATTGCTAGAGCCTGCCTAAAATCTTGGGCAGCCGAGAACGAAGCCTGACCCCACAGGGTAGGAATGTATTAACCACCCTATAAAAGTTATTTTTAAAGTTTTATTTAAGGAATAACAGCTGGAGAATAAAGAACAGAAAGGCGAAACACGATTCCTTTATACCCAGGCTGTAATTCCTCTTACACCAATCTCCCATGGCTTTCTGTGGGAATTGCTTCCATGAATTGCTTCCATGTTTGAGTCTGACCTCCATAACTGGAAGCTGAAGAATCCAGAGATAAAACAAACAGGAAATACAAAACAACCTTCTTTGATCAGATCCTTGTAGTTGTCTTGCTTAATTATATTAGGAGAATTTGACAACAAGCTTGGAATTCTTTCATTGCATTTGGAGCTAATTACCAGAAAAATTAAAGAGACATTAAAAAACTATCAAATATAATGAGGTCATTGCCATTTGAAAATTGCTTCCAATCAAGGCACCTTAAACGTTAGCAATAGGAGGTTTTCTAGCAGTTTCTGTCCTGTGGATGAAAGAGTAATCATTTGAGTAATGGGGAAAAGAAACTTAGCAAACTGCAGAACCATGAAATAAATAAATATTAATGCAGTCTACATTCCATTAATCTCTAAATTATGATGAAAATTAATCCTATTCATGACTGCTATTTTAGTAATTCTGCATTTAAATGAGATGATTGCTATATTTGTTTCTAGTTTTTGTTTTTTGTTTCCCTTCTAAGAGAACAATGCTTTGCCGGGTTGGAATTCATCTCAATTCAGCAAGATTTGTTGAGAGCACCTATACTATATGTGAAAGACAGTTTCCATCTCAAGGAGCTTATATTATCATAGGAGGAAAATCTATATGTATATGAAGAAAATGGGATACACGAAATGCAAAGTGCTGTGAGGCTGGGATAGGTGGAAACAGTACACCCAACATGGGGTTTCAGAAATGGTCTACCAGAGATTACCTTGAAGAATGGGTGGAATTGTGACAGGAGAACAGGAACAGCATAAGCAAGGGTAAGAAGAAGGGAAGCAGCGTGCATGTTTGCAAAACAGCCAGTAACTCCATCAGTGGCATGAGGAGAGCAAAGACTTCAAAGGAAAACGGCCTCCAAGGCTGGTTCTGTACTTGCTGGCTGTTTGACCTTTAGGAAGTTACATAATTGCTCTAAGCCTCTGTTTCCTCCTGTTTAAGACTCAGCCAATAATAAGTGTGCTGTGAGAGTAAGACCATGAATACCAAGTACCTCACATGGTGACTAGCATATAGGGAATGCTCAATAAACGTCTAAAGTGAAAAAGGAAAGAAGAGAGGGAAGGAGGAAGAAAGGAAGGAAAGGAAGGATGGAGGGAAAAAAGGAAAGAAATGAGAAGGAAGGAAGGAAAAAGGAAAATAAGTCAGGGTTTTCTGAGAGACTTGAGTTTAAGATATATATTTTGATTCATTTGCATCTAAGCTCCACATGTAAGGACAAACACCATAAACTAAACAAGGCAGAGGACAGCACTTCAGGGAATGCCTATCTGTATTTTGTGGTAGTGGGCCGGCCCGGTGGCGCACTGCGCTGGTGCGCCACTTGGGAAGCACGGAGGCGCTCCCACCGAGGGTTCGGATCCCACATACAGACCGGTTCCCAACTCACTGGCTGAGCGAGGCGCGGGGGCAGCACCGAGGGTTGCGATCCCGTTGCCGGTCCCGGTCCGGTACGGGGGCGACACTGAGGGTTGCGATCCGTTGCCGGACACGCAAAAAGACAAAAAAAAAAAAAGTGTATTTTGTGGTACTTCAGGGAATGCCTATCTGTATTTTGTGGGAGTAAGATGAAAAGATATAGAAGATCACATGATAAAATTTAATAAGGATAGGATGTGGGTTCAGGTTTGGGTGCCACCAAGGTCCGTGTGACTTTGAAAAAATTCATAGAGCTTCTTGTGTAGAAAAATATGTTCCTCACAAAATTATTCTGAAAAATAAAAGTAATCAGATGAATAAAAGCACATAACACCATGCTTTGCATGTAACTAACCCCCGTAACTACTAGGTTCCTTGTCACTCTCTTGCTTGCATTCTCTTGCCTCTTCCTTCAGGAGCAATGAGCTTAGAGAAGGAAAAACAAAACTGGTAAAATACAAATGAATTACAGTGGCTATACAAAATGGAAGCAGATAGGGAGTGAAAAGAAATGCAGTGAGGGTTGTTATATACAGTTATTATACATTCTTAAGATTTCAGTGTCAGTGGAAGGTTTGGGGCAAGAAACCGGACCATATATGGAATGTACTAAGTCAGTGGTGAGGTCTCAGAGCAGCAATGCTACCACTAAGTGTGTTCCTACCTCGTGTCAGGTGATGAAGCAAAGTGTTGAGAAAGATAGCAGCATACATGAGTGATAAGTTTAAGTGAGTTTTATTTTATCCAGTTGGTTATTTTTAAGGAACGGATAACATGAAATCAGAAAGAAAACAGAAAGAAAGAGGTTGAGGATGAAGGTAAAATAAATGGCATGCCCTAGTGAATGTGAATTGAATCTAGAACATGGGTAAAAAGTGAATCCTGACAAAGAACTACATCTCCTTTTAAATCAAAGATATTCATAGTTGGTGGAAACACAAACTTCCTAAGAGGGTAAGAAAAAAGGCTGAGAGAGGGCATGCTAGAGAAAGTCCATCTTCTGAGTCAACAGGTTTCCAAAAGTGACATTCCGAAAGTGGAGTGCTGCCAATAGCTAAGGATTCCCCAGTAGTAGTGAGAGCCCTGTGAAGATAATTGATGGTGCGGTCTCAGGAAAACACATGGAGATGGAACAAGGGTGATGGAAGAGAATTTTGAGTAGGTAGAATCAAGTCTTGAAAGATGCATGACTTAGAGTGTATAAATAGGACTCAGTGTAGAAGGCAGAATATTGAGATCAGAGAGGGTGATTTAGAATTCAAAGGAGGGATGTAAAATTTTGAGTTTTGGTTGGGCCACTGTAGTGGACTGAATTATGTCCCCCCAAAACTCACTGAAGTTTGAATTGTGTCCCCCAGGTTTTATGTATTAGAAACTTAGCCCCACTGTGACTGTTGAGAGGGTGGAAAATCCTATTATGGTAATTGAAAGGTGGAGCCTTGAAGAGGTGATTGGATTGTAGGACCATAGAGTAGTAAATGGATTAAAAATGGTGGTCAAGGATGTGGTTCTGAGGGCTTTAAAAAAAAGGAAGGTCTGTTTTTCTCTCTCTCTTGCTCTCTCTGCTCTCTCTGATTCCACCATCTTGCAATGTGAGACCCCTGGGTCGCTGTCACCACCACCAGATGGACTTTGGACTTCCCAGCCTCAGAAACTGTAAGCAATAAATTTTGTTTTCTTTATAAATCACCCAGTTCTGTGTACTTTGTTATAAGCAACATAAATGAACTAATACAGACCCCTCTTGCTGGAGGGGTCAAAGAGGGGCACAATTGGAAGGGTTCCCTTGGGTCTGGAATTGATGGCGAGTTTCTTCTTATCTGAGGCTGCAGAGAGATGCTAACACCAAGGAAGTGGAGAGAAGGCCGATTAACTGGAAATGGGGTAAAATAGATGCCCCAAACTAAGGATACCAAAAGAAAATATTGAATGCTGAGGCATAGCCAACATCCAGAGAGCCGGCAGAGTAAGAGACTGGTAGGCATGAAACATTCCTGGGTACACACCAAAAAAAGGATCAGCTGCAGTACAGCTCCTAGGCAGTTCTGCCAGGGATCAAAACCACTTACAAAAGTTTTCTGTGCTCTAGAGTGGTTGCAGTGGCATGAACATACTGGTTTGGGGAGAGGAGAAGCTGTAAGGTCAGATTGCTAGAAAGCTCACTAATAGGTTTTATGAAGTCTTCAGAGATGATAAATGCAGCACAGTGGAGAGACAGTTCAGCAGAATTAACAACAACAACAAAAATGGATACAAAAGAATTAGCTTCCTGAATTAGGAGAGAAAAGAAAAAACTGGTCATAGTAGAATGAAAATTATGTAGGTATCTCTAAAATTACAGCATACTCTACAGTTGTGCACTATATGATACACTATATTTTATTCAACACAGTATTACTGTATAGTTTCTGGTACCTATCAACAAAATAATTTAGAAAATAAAGTTACTGTAAAATTGCATCAATGTATAAATTCCTATTTGAGAGCACTCAGGAAAAATTAAGTGCTGTAATTTCAAGGAAAATATAAGTTCATACTAAGTTTTGGACATTTAATTGAATTATTTTGGTTAAAATTTATGAGACAATTATTTACATTTTCTGAGAGTTAGACAATGATTGTTTTTAAATAGATCAAAGAAAGGGTTTTTGCTCTTCATTTTGGATCACTTCACTTGCATAATACTGTTTGGCTCTTGATAAGCAATATATGTTTGTTAGTTTGAATTTAATAATTTGTAAAGTCCATATTGAGAGCATAAATTTCAGTCCACAATTCTGGATTACACTACTTGTCCACAGTTTTAATATCCACTTTAAGCCCAATTTCATCTTCAAATATTATTTTGTTGAACTCCAGATAATCTGTTATTTCAAGTTCTTTTTTTTTTTTTTTTTTAAGATAACTACTAAGGGGATCCCAGCCCTTGACTTGGTGTTGTCAGCACCACGTTCTCCCAAGTGAGCCACGGGCCGGCCCTGTTATTTCAAGTTCTTTTTTTTTTTTTTTAAGATAACTACTAAGGGGATCCCAGCCCTTGACTTGGTGTTGTCAGCACCACGTTCTCCCAAGTGAGCCACGGGCCGGCCCTGTTATTTCAAGTTCTTTTTTTTTTTTTTTTTTTAAGATAACTACTAAGGGGATCTCAGCCCTTGATTTGGTGTTGTCAGCACCACGTTCTCCCAAGTGAGCCACGGGCCGGCCCTGTTATTTCAAGTTCTTTGATCTTCCTTGCCACTTTTTAGAAGGCTGTATCTAAATACCAGAGACTTGTAAATGCCAGGCCCTGGAGAAGCCTTGTGGTAGCATAAGGAAGACAATGTGGCAGCCGCCCGATTGGGTCAATGGAAAAGTTGTTCTCTGCTCACCCTCCTGAGTTGTTCTTGCTTTGTCTGGTCCTTACTCTAATGCATCCATCACAGGATTCCTCCTAGTTCCAGTTTCCATCAGGTACTTAAGAACTCCTCTTAGACAATTAAAAATTTTAACTATTTACCATCCCTTGTATACTAGTTTGCTACGGCTGCCATAACAAAGTATCATAAACAGTGGATAAACAACAGAAATTTATTTTCTCACAATTCTGGAGGCTAGAAGTCCAAGGTCAAGTTGCTTGTAGTGTTGGTTTCTTCTGAGGGCAATGAGGAAGAATCCGTTCCTTGGCTATTCCTCATCTGGTGGTTTTCTGACAATCTTTGTTGTCCCTTAACTTGTAGACACATCACCCTGACCTCTGCCTTGATGTTTATATGACCTTCTTTCTGTGTGTGTACCTGTTGCCAAATTTCTTGTGTATATATGGATACCAGTCATATTAGATTAGGGCCCACCCTAATGACCTCATTTTAACTTATTCACCACTATAAAATACTATCTCCAAATGAGGTCACATTGTGAGGTACTGGGGTTAGGACTTCAGTATATGAGTGGGGGTGGGAGGCATGATTCAACCCATAACGCCTTGCCCTGTTCCACACGGGGAAGCTGGGAGGTCATTTCAGACCATACGCCTAGAAGTCCACACACAACTACATCTACTGGACCTCTCCCATTCCTTACTGAAATGCTACTCACGTCAGGGCTTGGTAACTCCCCAGCTTCGCCCCAGAGATAAAACACAGTTTCCTTCTGTTTTCAAATCTCCAAATGCCCCTGAGGTTTTTATCGTCCGATGGTATTCAATCCAGGAGCAGAGCCCTACTCAGAGACTAAATCTTTCTTGCCTCCCAGGTAAAGAATGTCCAGTTCCTCAAAAGAGGAAAAACTCATTCTTAACAGCAATGTCCAGCCTTTCCACCTCCTATTTATAGTATAAAATGAAATCACTGATCTTGAAAGCATCAGTGATTACAATTTTAAATGCTTCCAGCTTAAAAGATTTAACTTCTGAGCTGGCCCCGTGGCTCACTCAGGAGAGGCCCTAGCGCCGAGGCCGTGGGTTCGGATCCTATATAGGGATGGCTGGTGCGCTCACTGGCTGAGCGTGGTGCGGACCACACCGTGCCGAGTGTTGCAATCCACTTACCGGTCAAAAAAAAAAAAAAAAGATTTAACTTCTGAGCTGGCCCCGTGGCTCACTGAGGAGAGGCCCTAGCGCCGAGGCCGTGGGCTCGGATCCTATATAGGGATGGCTGGTGCGCTCACTGGCTGAGCGTGGTGCGGACCACACCGTGCCGAGTGTTGCAATCCACTTACCGGTCAAAAAAAAAAAAAAAAAGATTTAACTTCTGAAATTGAAAAATCTTTGTCTTGTTTTTTGACATTGTCATGTCTCTCCTGGGCAATGAATGGAGAAAAGGCCCTGGACCAAAAAGAACTACCAGGAATGAAACTGTCACCAGTTGACATGCTAATACCTAACATGATGATATATTCATCCTGCTAGACCAATATTCTCCAAAGTGTGTCTCTCAAACACTTGTTTCTCAGTGTCAGTATCAGGTTATCAAAAATTGCAAGAAAAAGAAAAGTTTCGTAGTCAAATACATTTTGAAAATGCTGAATTAAACAAACAAATTTCTAGAATGATAAAAATTTAGATAGAAAAGGGGCTTTTGATTTAGTCTAACTCCCTTTTTTGACAGATAAATAATCTGATCAAACAGGGGAGAAATAATTTATACAGGATTGCATGGCTACTAATGCACAACTCAATATTTTTATTCTCAATGCCACGTTTTCTTCCCTCTCTATGTATTGTTACCTATTTTATATTCACATGCATGTACACACAGGAAATTAATAAATACACACATAAATACACACAAAACTAATATGTACACACATAGAAAACTAATACATAAACATTGCGTTATTCAATTCAACCAACATCATTGGGCATCTACTATATCCTGCCAATATTCTAGACACTAAGGATAACAGCAAACGAAAAGACAAGGATATTGACTTTAAGGAACTCAATAAGTGGATGTAGTAAAACCCTACAAACCATTTGGATAACAACTGTGATTTTCACACATAAAAAAAAAGAACATAGTTATACTATAAGATACGAAGCATTTTCCATTCTTTACATATTATCTATTATGATATGACTTGCCACACAAGAAACTTGAGTGTATTCTATATTGTGAAGCAACATAATTCTGCTTAGGGAAAATTACACATGATTAGTCCATTAATGTGCTTATAAAAACTCTCAGAAAAGATGCTGATAGAGTTTGGGTATGTTGTCAGCCCAAAGCTCATGTCAAAATCTGTTCCCCAGTGTGGCAGTGTCAGGAGGTATTTAGGTCATGGGGGCGGATCCCTCATGAATAGATTAATGCTTTCCCTTGACAGGGAAGGCAGTGAGTGAGTTCTCACTTCGTTAGTTCCCATGAAAACTGATTGTTTAAAGGACCCTGGCACTTTCCCTCTCTCTCTCTTGCTTCCTCTTGCCAGGTGATCTCCTTGCACCTGCTGGCTGCCCTGCCATTTTCTTCCATGAGTAGAAGTAGCCTGAGGCCCACACATGCAGTTGTCCTAGAATCATGAGCCAAATAAACTTATTTTCTTTATGAATTACCCAGTTTCAGGGATTCTGTTATAGCAAAAAAAAAAAAAAAAAAGGACTAGTAACAGATGCCAATCCAAACGCTGTTCACGAGAAACTTCCTTGTCACATATGTGAAATTGTCTTAAAAAGGGGGAAACAAAAATTCAGTTATAATTAGAAATTTCACTCAATGGAAACATAGAAATAATAACTTTCAGAGAACTGCCAATTCCAGTTTTAAGATAATCATACACTTTCAGACCTAGATAAGATTGTAGGAATTAACTAGTTCCTCCATTTCTTTTATTGAAGATACAACCAAAGTGAGAGGAATTGAGGTACAATACATGTTTATACTTATCTTAAGACAGAAAGCAAAGTGATTAGTAAAATCTACGAGTTTACAGATTAAAAAGTATAGTTAAAAAAAAACAGAACGACAGGAAGAGAATTAAGCTGAAGAAAGATTTTTGATGTTGAGTGAGTAGAAGGCACAGTGACAAATGTATTTCAATGTGAACAAGAATGTGAGTGTGTTTAAGATTAGACACCTGAACTATTACAAGAAAGCGTTTGGTTCTAAAATATATGTTGTGATTTTAAATAAAATCTAGAAGACTTTATAGTCTCTTTATTATGAAAGTTAATATACTATTGCAACAGAGAAGGCCTACTACAGGCAAATCAACAACATCTGTGGAAAACGAAAACTTATCATTCTTACATAATCTTTTATCAACACAAGGGGTTAATACCAAGGGGTTTCTTCACTTGTATCATTTTGTGAAATTCAGGATGAAAATTGAGACAACTCAAGGAAGAGATAAATATCATCACATGAATCGTGATCACCATGTGCAGAAAAATAGGAGAAAAATTATATTTCTGAGACAAGAAGAGACTGAGAGCAAATATTCTCTAGGTGTATTTTTCATATATGTCATGAATTAAGTGTAAAGTGACCCGTTTTAATGGTGATGTGATGAAAACAGAGAAAACATTTGCAGCTCCATCAATGCAATTCCAAGGCAGATAAAACAAAGTTCTTCATTCAGCAGTCACAAGTGAATGGGTAAGACACAGTTCGATGATGCTCAGTCAGTAGACTGTTTAGAGGAAAAGAGAGTTAAAACATGGTGTTTCATGACTTGGCCATTAAGAAGGTGGACACCTAGATATTTACCACTATGTCATGTCACTTAGCATTTTTACCACACAGTTGAGGTCTGTGAGTAAGACATATTAAGAAAAATATTATGCTCTTTTATAAGGTACCAAAAATTCTAACATATGTAATTGAGAGGTCTAGGAAAGAGAATAAATTCTCCAAACACCTTGGTTTTCCCCTATGTGCTAAATAAATGGTCCACAGCCTATTACGGCTGGGCAGCCAACACCAGTGCAGGATCAGTTGGAAGGCAGGAGCTGCCATCATGAGAAAAGGATGAACACCTTACAGCTTGTGACATGGTCTGGTGGGAACACATCCAGATGTGCTGATACCAGGAACCACAGTCTGTGAAGTTACAACAAAGATTCTGATAAATTCATGGTGTGTCTAGATTTATGGACCCTATTTCTTTGTAAATGATCATAAAACAGTGAGAAGTTTTAGTTTTTAAAATTATGTATCTTCAGTAAAAACAAAATAAAAATTTCATTGATGATATGAATAATTTGACCAAACTCAGACCCCATTATTTTTTTAAATGAACAGGAGAAAGTGAATATTTAAAGAAGTACTACCACCATTCAATCTTGCCATTGGTTCTAAAGCCACCAGCATAGAGTCCAAGAATTTGAGACTTCCACTTTCAGTTCAAGTGTTCTATTTTATATCTTAGAAGTCCTATAAATTTAATTTGGTTTTACTCTCAATCTCATGTGTTATTTTAAAAACTGCTGAAATTAAAAATAGTAGAAAGCTGATGGAAACTCTGTGGATAAAATACATATTTTTATTAAGCCACTTTACTCCTGGCAGCTGTTCTCGTGGTATGGTGGTGGAAGCATACTTGAAATGCCAACATTCTACTGGAACTGAACGTTGGCCGCCCTACTCACAAATAACTGAGAACTCTGAAGTCCAATCCGTGTGAATTTCCCACCTCATACCTGGTAGACTGCATAATTTCAGAGTAGACTGAATAAAATAATACCTTATCATGAATATCCATATTTAGAGGTAGGATATCACTCTATATTCCCACTCAGGCCTAATAAAAAACTCAGTGGGGAAATTTTTTTTAAATCGGTAGGATCTTAGTCCCTCAGTTTCTTCAGGTTTAGTTAGTCCAGTAGCTAGTAATCAGTTAAATGTCTCTTTCATGTGAATGTCCTGGTCTTTCTGATTTCTCTCGTCTACTACGTTTCTTCATGATGCCACCTGGGTATGTTGGAGGCATATGTGACTCTCTAGCATCAGCTCCCCTTTTCTTTCCCATAAGCACCAGAAATTTGTGGATCTTCTGCATGGACGAACAATGTATAGAGAGCCAGGAGTACAGTTTTTTTGGTTCATCCATTTAGCAAACCTCTTCCTCCAACTGTGGCTAAATTCTTGTCTCTGCTAGAGTCTGAAGCTCCTCTGGATTATGCCTAAATGAGCAGACTTCTAATGCCAATTCTTGAGCATCTCCATGCGCAGCTGCATGTTTGCACACCCCCTTCAAAGTCTAACCTGAATACAAGAACTTTTGCTTCTGACATTCTCTCCCAACTCCCTGTCTGTTTTGTTCTGTGTGAGATGTTCAGCAACCTGGATGTGTTGATATAAACTTAAAAAATTTCAAAAAATCTCTAACTCTCAATACTATGTCTTCCTATGGATTCAAAAAAAAGCATCAGCTTTGTTCCGCATGATCCCCTTAGTCAAAGTAACATGTGCTTTCCTCCTGGAGAGAAGACAATGTTTCAATGAGAAGAGACTCACAAGAAAACAGGACTTCACAACATAAAAATGCACTTGAAAATATTTCTATTGCATCCACAATAAATAATATATTATCTACTTTCTCAGTGTTGATAAATTCCCAAATTCAAAGAGAAGAAAGGCCTTCAAAAGGACTTCCAGAGGCAATCTTCGTATCCCCTTTGTGGGCAGAAATGTGGTGAGTAGCTCAAGAATGTAACAGCACATTCCTTGAAGCTATTCAAAGGGAAACACTACATAGTTAATGATGATCAATAACCCATGATCACATGGAGCATGAAAAACAATGTGCACAGTGCCTGTAGACTCCAATTTTCAAAGAATCACATCAGTAACATGACGTGGGTCGGATTTCATGGCCCCAGCCTAAATTTACTGAATCAGAATATTATAGGATAAATGCTGATATTATCCATTTTTAATAAGTTTCAAGGATGACTCTAATGCACATTTGTGACTAAGACACTCCGAGACATCAGTCTATGCTGATCCAGTTTATGGTGGCTTGCTTGCCAGAGATTAGAGAAAAGGCACATATACATTGGATTCAAAAAAGTGACAGAAAAAAATGTTACAAGGCAAAATGTATTATGTCTAATAATCTGTTTCATTGTGGCTTGACATGTAATAAGACGACATGTAAGATGTATTGTGATGAGTCATCACCTATGAAATT
>NW_007729652.1:336105-349360 GCF_000696425.1 Galeopterus variegatus
GGATTTCATGGCCCCAGCCTAAATTTACTGAATCAGAATATTATAGGATAAATGCTGATATTATCCATTTTTAATAAGTTTCAAGGATGACTCTAATGCACATTTGTGACTAAGACACTCCGAGACATCAGTCTATGCTGATCCAGTTTATGGTGGCTTGCTTGCCAGAGATTAGAGAAAAGGCACATATACATTGGATTCAAAAAAGTGACAGAAAAAATGTTACAAGGCAAAATGTATTATGTCTAATAACCTGTTTCATTGTTGCTTGACATGTAATAAGACGACATGTAAGATGTATTGTGATGAGTCATCACCTATGAAATTTATGTTTCATTAACATATGAAGACTCATCAAAATTATTGCTAATTTCAGACTTTACGAGCTTACAATTTATCAAATATATATACTGATTGACTGGCACAAAAGTATTTGCTTTCATGTAAACAGACAACAGAAGACCTCAGCAACATTACCTCAATTTTTAATACTCCTGCACACACACACGACTGACCTTATATATTTTTTGATTTTATTCTTCATGTTTCCTCTAACATCGGTATTGCTAAATTTCCCAAATTAATTTTAAACACCCTATGCACTAGTTTAATTATTAAATTTGCTAATAAAAAGCCACATAATCTGCAAGTTTCCTCAGAATTTCATTTTAAATTGTGTACTATTAGAAAGAAATATTTATTTCTCACTATTCAAATTTCCCTGGGGGAGGATTTCCTCTGAACACTTCCGGGCTCTCTCCATCCCTGGGAGAGGAGGAAGGGGCAGAGACATGAATTTGATTGACAAGATGTAGAATAAGAAATTGAATCTTCACAGCTCAGCCTCCACACCTTTCCTCGTTTTGAGAACCTCCTTGCCTGCAATGAGTATGCATTCTGTTTACTCCTCCAAGCCATAAGTTTTGCAAAACAAGCACTCCTATGTGTGGAAGCCTGTGGCTGTTCAAAGCTGTCTGTAACTCATCGGTAAGCCTAATTCTGGGGTTCGATGTTGGGATGCTCTTCGTTGCCACAGCCTGCAATGCATCGTTTATCAGCATGAAGCTCATAGTTTGGTACTCATCCACTCGCATGTTCTTTGCCCATCTCTAAACTGCTTACAAATTCAGGAGGAAAATAAGAGTAACACTTACTGTACTCCTGTAATCCCAAAAACTATTAGATAATTTAAGTAAATATATATATAATTTTTAACATATGGGTGTTCTCATTGGGTTTTCTTCATACTGCTCTTCATCAACCTTCAACGTAGATTCTGAATTTATTCTTAAGAAAAGCTCTGGGGGTCTGCGAATACTAGCCAAAATATTCCAGAATGAAAGGCATATAACAGACTGAAAGGTTAAATGTAGCAGCATCATGACAAGATGTTTTTAAAAAAAATACTAGTGTAGAATAATTGGCAATAATAGATGAGAATTGCCATTCCCCAGTCCTCCTGTTTCTCTGTGAAATGGCTTCCTTTAGGGGGCCTGTCTCTCTGTCCATGAAGTCATTCACTTTTTCCTCTGGATGATGGAGTTGTAAGGGAGAATCGGAAAACAGGTGGCCCAGCCCTCCTGAATGTCATCTTGAGATGCTCCTGCCTCAGAGAACATGTGTACTGCTTGCTCCCTGATAAGCAGCATTTTGGGCATTGGCCTGCACCTGTCCAGCATTTTTTGCCCCCATGCAGATAATTCCACTTAAGACTGGCTGCAATATTATGAAGCCCATTATTCCCACCAACCTGAACCATATTCTCCAAACAGTTTTGACAGCAATTGTGGTCACATACCCCTAAAGTTTTCTCAACTCCTGTGCCTATCAGATGTTTTCCAATCAACTGGTGGATCCCCACCAACCTGAACCATATTCTCCAAACAGTTTTGACAGCAATTGTGGTCACATACCCCTAGTTTTCTCAACTCCTGTGCCTATCAGATGTTTTCCAATCAACTGGTGGATAAGGGGGTGTTATTTAGTAGGTTACCCAAACCCAAATGCCCCAAATCACTAGAACATAAGCTCCACTGGAGCAGGACTTTATATCTTTTAATGCTGTAGTATCAGCACTTAGAATAGTGCTTACCAAATATTAGGTACTCAATAAATACACATTTGATTTGTTGAAAGAATTGGAATTTTATCATTTTCATACTTATGTAAGGCAGTTACAGTTACGTATGCCTTCAGCTTTTCAGAGAAAAACTCAGAAAATATTAGAAACAGAAGTTCTGCTTTAGATATTTATGCAACCTCTGGGACTAAAAACTTTCTAAAGTTCTTTCCATCTCTAAAATTGTATAAAAATTTGAATGCTGAGAGAGAGTAAAAAATTCTCAAAGCAAAGATTTTTAATAAGTTTTGTTTTATTGCATAATCTTTACACACAATGAATACCTATTATAAAGGCTAAAAGTAAAAAGAATGGCTACACCAAATGCTAATTAGAATGCAAAGAAATTGGATTACCCATTGACATGAGTTGAATGTGTCCCCCAAATTTTCATGTATTAGAAACTTAATCCCTACTATGACAATGTGAAGAGGGTGAAAAATCCTATTTTGGCAATTGAAAGGTGGGGCCTTTAAGAGGTGATTAGATTGTGAAAACTGTATCCTCCCCGATGTATTCATCCATTCATAGAGTAATGGGTATGGTTCTGATGGCTTTAAAAGGAGAGCAACTGAGAAGTTCAGCTCTTTCTTGCTCAGCTGTTCTCACCATGAGATACTCAGTATCACAGTAGAGCCACCACAATTGAAGAAGGTCCTTACCAGATGTGTTTTGCAAACTTTGGACTTCCCAACCTCTAAAATTGCAAGCTATAAATATTGTTTTTTTATAAATTACACAGTTTGGGGTATTTTGTTATAAGCAACACAAACAGACTAATACCCCCATACGCTGCTGGTGAGAATATAAAATTATACAGGCACTCCAGGAAACAGGCTGGCAGTTTTTTTTCAAAAACCAAGCAGGCAACAATTGCACACCTGGGAATTTATTACAAAGAAATGAAAACTTGTGTTCACACAAAAACCTGTACATGAATGTTTATAGCCACGTTACTCATAATAGGCAAAAACTGGAAACAACCCAAATTCCTTCAGTGGATGAATGGTTAAATAAACTTTGATGCATCCATACCATGGAATACTACTCAACATAAAAGGGGAGATGGAGGGGGGTTGGAGAGAAATTGGATAAGGGTCACAAGGATTTATTTTGACTCATTACAAATTATCCTGATTGATAACCACATATTGTACACATGTATTGATATTTGATTCTGTATCCCACAAATATACATAATCAATAAAAGAAGAAAACAAGAGAAGAAACCTAAAAAATAAAAATAAAAACAACAATAAAACTAATGAACTAGTGATATAACAGTAACTTGGATGCATATCAAAAGAATTACGCTGAGTAAAAAAGGCCAGTCCCAAAAGATTACACACTGGATGATTCCATTAACATAAAATTCTTGAAATGACAAAATTACAAATATAAATAACAGAATAGTAGTTGCCAGGGGTTAGGGATGGGGCAGCTGCAAGCACCTTGTTCATGCTATGCCCTGCCTCTCCCCCGGAAGACTTCCTTTTCTATGAGCTGAACTGGAACTGGGAGCAGGGATGGGGGTGTGGTGATCCTCACACCTTTACATCTCACTAGTTGAGGGATCTCCACCCAGAAGTGCCAAAAGCTGTCACTTTGACATCCAAATATATGACAGAAAAGCTAGAAAGTCATATAGGGGCACATGAAGCTAGAGAAAGGGATTACACAGACCTTGAATTCAGATTTCTATTTCCTATTTCAAAAGACAGATTGATGACAGAGGCCCAAGATTCTCCGACCTTGCAACCAGAGCTGGAGCTTAGGGGTCCAACAGTGACCTTGACTACATGCTAAAATCATGTGGGCTTGGGAATGGGAAAACATAAAATCACCTCAACACAGCCTTATTTTTCCACAAATTCTCAGCAGAACAGTTTGAGCTTCTCTTCTGGTTAGCTACAAAATACTAGGCATGTGTGATCACTAGACATTTCTTTCAAGGAGTCTATCAGAGAAATAACATTATTTTATACATCAATGCTACTGAAAAGAGAGTAAAAATATACCATTGCCCTAAATCAATAAAAATTAAAAATAACTCAAAAAGATGGAAATGCTAGAAAGAAAATTTTTCCGTGAAGTTTTATGCCTGCCATGTTTAAAATTATACATTAATCCAATTTGCAGAGTTAGTAATCTGATAAAAATAAACAAAGCTCATATTTAGATATGAACTAAATTCCTCCATCTGCCAGAAAGCAACTACCATGTAAGCTGCTTTTTCACTGAAATGTGTCTGTTTCAGGTCTTGCAACCACTAACGTGTTTGAATCATAAAATGAAAAAGCCTAACATTTCATGTAAGATAACCTTTCCTCAGCACTCAAAATACTTTGCAATGTGATCCTCTTAGTTTAAAAATCTAAATTTGGTTAACATCAGAAGAAGTATGAATAATGAAATTGCAGGATGGTGAGCTTGGAAAGAGATGAGAACAGGAGTGGGGGAAGTGGGAGGAGGGGGGACCCTAACTAGACTGTTCCAACCCTGTTTCCTGCATCGAGCTCTATTAGTCTTGAAGTTCAGTGTACCAGGACCACATGCGGCCTCTCTCCCTCCTCTGCTCCTAATCTTTACTTTTATCTTTGCACCCACATAAAATAAAAATAACTAAAATTCATTAGGTGATTGTTTCATGCAAGTCATTATGTTAAATATATATTAACTAATTTAATTCTCACAAAAGCCCCATGGGGTAGGTGCTATTATTATTCCTACTCTAAAGATAAATAAACTGAGTATATCCATGTTCATAGCAGCATTGTTCACAATAGCCTAAAGGTGGAAGCAACTTGTGTCCATCAGTGGATGAATAAACTAACAAAATATGGTGTATACACACAATGGGAATATTATTCAGCCTTTCAAAGGAAGGAAATTCTGGTACATGCTACAACATGGATGAACCTTGAGGACATTATGCTAAGTGAAAGAAGCCAGTCACATACACACAAAACTACTGTACGGTTCCACTTATATGAGTACCTAGAATAGTCAAATTCATAGAGACAGAAAGTAGAATGGTGGTTGTCAGGAGCTGGGAGAGTAGAAAGAGGGATTTGTTGTTTAATGGATATAGAGTTTCAGTTTTGCAAGATGAAAGCGTTCCAGAGACTGGTTGCACTGCAACATGAATGTACTTAACGTTATTTACCAACTTCACTCAGAAGTTTTGTGTTTCCACAGGTGCCATATTAAAATGGTTTTAATATTAAAGAATTGATTTTTTTAAATGTAAAGGAAATATGCTTGGACAAGGAGCTACTCCTGTAGGATATACCCTCCATTCAGACATCCAAGCTTAAACCAGACATTTTCTTACTGTCAGACATTGTTTCCTCTCCTTCATGCCCAACATCCAGTCAGTCAGATTCTTATTGACACAACCAATAAAATATCCCTTATTTCTGTCCCTTTCTTCCTTATCACCATTGCCACTGCTTTATTTAAGGCTGTCATAAAAGGGAACTTTATAATCACTCTCTGTCTTGTCTCTCAGTAACCAACAAGACTTTTCACTCTAGAAGATTCTCATCAATCCCCACACTGAAATCCTGCAAAACCAAACCCCTTCTAATGAAGTTTAAAGTCTTTCACATGACATACATGGTCTTGCAAAGCACTTGCTTCATGTCTCCCATTTCATGCCACTGTCTCTGTTCCATAAGCTCCAGATATAAGCAACACTGTAGAGATCCCAAATAGGCCAGGTAAATATTAAACTTCTCTGCCTTTGAATATGCTTTTCTCTCAAATTCTATTCCCTCAAATTGCTTTCCCTGCAATTCTTCCCTTTCCTTCTCCACTAAAAGATACGTCTACTCATCCTTGAAGAATTATTTCACAAGTATCTAATCCAGGCCATTCTTGGTACCCAGGACTACAAAGGACTCCCTCAAAGTGATTTAATAGTACTTATAGAATGTTATTATAATTATTTGTTTATGTATTTGTCTGGTGAGTTGATGGCATCTTAAGAGGAGTCAAAATGTTTTTTTTTTCTGTCACTACTGCTACCATCTAGCACAGTGATTACCATATAATGAGTCCGAGCACTATAGAAACTAAGAGAACCACATCTTCGAACCTGAGTTATGCAGGCTTACCTCTGGATTACAGAAGAAAGTAGATGGATTTGAATAATCCCATATTCTCCATCTCATTAAGAGGACTGAAGACTTGCTAGACAACATAGAAGAATTATTTAACCAAAAAACATGAAAATAAGCATATTTTAGGAAGAAGATAATTCCCAGCCAGTCTCAAGGGTTGGTCAATAGAAAAAAATAATTTGGCATCAACTAGAAAAAGTGGAAAGATGTTATACTGAACTACTGGAGCAACATAACACACACAACACATTCGAGACTGTTTTCACAGATGCTACACCTAGATTCTCTGCCATAGAACAAATGACAAACCATCCTTCAAAAAATGATAAAAATGATGCTGAGGCCTTGAAAACTGTGAAAATCATTATGTATCCTAAAAAGAAGAGGTGTACATTAGCAATTGTCAGCTTCCTGCTGAGAAACACAAAGACAGCATAACAATGAACTGCTGTGGCTAATTAGGAAGTGAGATATGTTGCTAAACCATGTATATGAGATGTGAATAAAAATCGATCATTAGTTATCAAACCCACCACCAGCTATCAATTGCTGCTGACAGCCAACTCACATGGGAGACTTTAACTCAAAAGAAATGGAAGATGCATTTCTAATGACTGTAAAGTCCTTACTAGAAAAACTGGAGGACTTGAGGGCATAAGTGGCATTTTCTTTTCTTCTAGTTGAAGGTTATGAATTTAGAAAAAAAGTAATAATGAGATTGAAAAGTAGCTTGGGTCAGATCATGGAGCAAAGAATTCCAACAGATTTGGAATTTACCCAGTAAGCAATTAGGACCCATTGAAGTTCTTTGCAAAGGGAAATAAATTTGCATTCTAACTTTTAAATTAGATTCATGTACATTGAGTTTATGGAATCAATTAAGTGTGACATAAATACCTCTAGTATTTACTAAAATTAAATCATTTTATAAGACTTGAAAGACAAAGAACTAAATTTTGAATGGCAATAATTCTACTAAGCTTTACTGAACCCTGGAATCATTGGCCAAATATTCTTTTGTCCTTTATACAGCACATTATCTTTTTAATCCACAACGCCTAAAGGTACTTATTAACTGCAAATGTACATCAAATCTCTGGCAGGAGTGTTGCAGGAGGGTGAGAACAGTGCTTACTCCCCGTCTACAGAGTTATGTTCATGTTTTCAGTCCATTGTTCCTGCTAATAAGGGCAATAAAATGGTACAAATAATAATAACAGTGTGGTGACACACATGCACACACATATTCTTGTCTTTTCTGAATTACACACAAGAAAAGCGTGGATTTGGTTTCCCAGATTTGGAGGATATATTTGGAATAATCTCAATTAAAATATAAGTTTATGACAGATGTAAATTTTCTTTAGGGAGAAATCAGAGAAGTACCAATTTGTAACAAGATGTTTATATGTCTGCCAACTGGAAAGCACATGCCATATTTTTAAAGATATTCTTGACATAAATAAATACGAGATCATATTTAGAACTTAAAGTCTCAGGAGTAAGCACTCTTGCAAACATAATATTTAATTGAGCTGCTTCTTATTCATATAATTCTACACAGTCTGATACAAGATTTGTGCAAGCCAGGGTTGTTTTAACAGTGTTCAACAAGTCTCCAAAGCAAGCTCAGTGAGGTTAGGGTGTGTATGTAATCAACACACCAGTTCCAGAAGGGATGCTCATGATTGCACCTCTAAATCCTTATATGTTTCAGAACCATTGCCCACTGAAGCCAAGGGACCAGAAGGCCACGACTGTGATGTTAAATAAACTGACAGCAGAAGTATTACTGGCCAGACATTTATCATTTATAATAGCTCACATGTATGCAGCACTTGCTATGTGCCAGGTACTATTCAAATATAGATAGATGAGAGATAGGCAGATAGATGGGTAGATAATAGACAGACGTATTCATTTAATCTCTGTTTATAGCAAACGTGATCTTCATTACACCCTGTAAACTAGATACTTATCATTCACATTTTATGGAAGAGGAAATTGAGACACATCAGCATTAAATAACATAGCCAATGTTACACAGAAAGAAAATGGAAGGTTGAGGTTTAACCGTAGGTGCTCTGGCTCCAGAATCTACTATCAACCATCGAGCTTCAGTGCTGCTTCTATAAAGCATGTTTTCATCTTACCCTCCACTGTGTTTGTGTAGTACCCTCTTCACGCCTCTGTCTGGTGCTTCTCACAGAATAATAAAATTATGTGTATGTATGTAACTCTGTATTACTATATATACATATACACATGTATATACATACATATACATACATACATATGTGTGTGTGTGTGTGTACTCTTCACGCCTCTGTCTGGTGCTTCTCACAGAATAATAAAATTATGTGTATGTATGTAACTGTATTACTATATATACATATACACATGTATATACATACATATACATACATACATATGTGTGTGTGTGTGTATATAATAGTATAACCCAGAACTCTCTGTGAGCTCATTCAGAGAAGAAAGGAAGATTATTCTATGTCTCTTGGTACTGCTGACTGCTCAACTGGTATTTGTTCTGTCTTTATGACAGTTGACTTTCACCTTCAACTTCTGAACCAGGATCCCCAAATTCCTTTCATATTGCTACACCTGGAACAAAAGTAATAACAATATAACATCTACGACTACAAAAACAACAAAAATAATAGTAACAACAATAATGACAGGAACTAATATTTACTGAGAATCAACTAGGATTTCAGTTTGTGCTACCCTGGGCTGTCATAGTGTCTGGGTTCTATGCAACGCAGAAAGGATTTTGGTCTGAGGCAGTCTGCATATGCCATGCAATTGTCCAAAGAAGCAGTCTAAAATGGAATATTTATTTAGTAAAATAGTTAATCAAGAAACACTTGACAGAAAACTGTAGTTCTTTGCTCTATAAGAGAATCTATAACTTTTTAAAAATCAAACCACAGTTTTTTTCTTCTGCATTTTAGAATATCAGCTCTGGCCAAAGAATTCATTAAATTGAATGTAAAATCCTACTACTTAGAATTTTAGCTAACATTTCAATCTACCTTTGGAATGCAATTAAGAGGCAGTAACATTGAGTCACAACTTATCTCAATGTAATGACTTCTGGCTCTTATATACATAAAAAAAAAAACTATGAAAGAATGAGAACAAGAGCTTTCTTCTTCACAATTAATATTTACTAAGTCTCCAGGGCTGAAATGACCTCAGTCTTTTTCTTCAAGTCTACAATCACAGCTGCAATTTTTTTCCATTACTATAGCAACCACAGGAATGCAAGCATTGTATTTCCTTCTCTGTCCAAAACATATAAAAGAGACCAAAGAAGCAACAACCACCAGGAGACAGATAAATAACCTAAAAATGATCATAATTAAGAATTTACATTTATGGGAGTATTATTTGAAAGCACATCTGACTTCAGAGTACTCAGATCATTCAACTATGACAAAATACATATTCATTCAAGTTTGTGAAATCAAGGTTCATTAGTTTCATTCCAGAGGCTTTCTTCAAAGAAAATTTACCAGTTTTGTCCTTTTTTCTAAAAAAAATGATAGAAGAAAATCACTCCCATTAAGGTTATAGAGAATTTTCCAAATCACATAAAAGCAATGTCTTATTTATACCCAAGGGGAGTTAGAAAAGGACAAAAATTTAAGCAGTTAATGGTTTGATCCCCAATTTTGTTTATACTTAAAAATCATAGTAATAGTAAGGGCATTCCATCATACCTACATTTGTATCTTTATTCTAAGTTCACTATAAAGTAACACTAGCGTAGTATTAAAAAAATAAAATAAAATAAAAAACCTCAGTGGAACTTTCAAATATCTGACTCCCATTTTGCAATATGAGATTAATTAACTAATTGTAATATCTGCAATTAGGTTACATTAGAAGTCCTAGACCCAATTTTGCTATAACAGAATAAATTTTGAAGCAAAAGACCTATGGCATAAACATCGGTCATTATAAATATAATGAATTTGGGCTTTGGACAAAGATACATCTATAGAATTGGTTGGTATACATTATTACACATATTTGGGTAAAGGGAGGAAGAAAGTGATTTCAAAATATCTTCCTCCATCATCTGTTCTGATCTTTTTTGTTGTTGCTGTTGTTCCCTAAGAAAGAATTGATACAGAGAGAAAATGATAGATAGATGATAGAATCCCAGTTCTCACAAAGAAGGATTTCTACCACTTCGTAATTTTTTTCTTTTAAATTTCAAAATGAGAATACTACTCTTATTTTCTAAAGAAACACATATTAAATACTGGCACTTGCCCTGCCAAGCTCTGTGAAGGCTCTTTCTTGGGAAATGGGATCATACATCAATTGCCAGAATTTACAGGGATAGGTGCTATAATCTGAGCAGTAACAAAGCGCAATGGAAACACACAGGATGAGCCCCACATTTCCTGAAGTAGCTTCACAGAGGGGGGATGGCTTGAGTTTGGTGTTCAACACATTTCATTCGCCATCACAGGGAGCAGTGTAAAGGAAGTGTGCTGGAAGACGGAATCAGAAAGTGAGCATGAGACCATTTAGTAAAGGACCTTGAGTGTCATCCCAAGGAATGTGGACTTGTGTGAGTAACAGGAGAAATATCTTTAAGCAAGTCAGTGACATTTTCAGAAGGATAATAAGGGAGATTAATTGCAGTGAGGAGAGACTGTAAAACAGAAAGACTGTCACATTAAACTATGGGAGAAATTAAATAGAAAAGTTATGTTGAAATTAAATAGAAATTTATGGTGAAATGCCTTTCTTGACAAAAGGCTTGTGTGCACGTGGATGGAAGCACTGGGCTGGGAGCTGGGGATGTGGTGTTGAATAAGACAGACAAGCCTTTGCTAACGGGTGTGAAGTGAACTGATGTCCTATTTTACGTTTTCAATAGTTAGTCTGGATGCAGTGTGGAATAAAAAACAGAGATGGAGGCATAAATTGCTATTGCAATAATTCAGTCCTGAACTAAAGCATAAAAGTAATTATGGTATATTCATGGGAAGTAAAACATGCAGAATAGAAAACTGTATTAACGGTTATAATCATCTTTTGAAGTGTGCTTCACAGTATTAAAATTCTCAAATGCATGATCTAATGAATTCTTATACAATAGCCTCTGAGGATATTACCATTTTCTCCATTTCATAGATGGAGACTGAGCGTCATGCCCAAGGAAAACAGCAGGAAATGACAGAACAGGGACCAAACATTTAATGAATAACTTGTATGTGCCAGATACTGTTCTATGAGCTGGGGCTAAAAATCCTAACAAAATAAAACCCTTTTTGTACAAGAGTTTGCAGGGTAGAGGAGGAGGCCGATTAGTGAGCAGCAATGACGACGCTGTGTGACAAGCGTCCTGCAGGCTGGGTTGGGCCCGCCTGTTCATTTGGAGTTGCCTGAAGCGCAGTGAAGACCTACAGTCAAGCCAGGAGGAAAAATCTGTTGTGTGAAGGGCGGCAGGACTGGAACAGTGTTCTTTCCTCATACGTCGTTTAATGGTGTTACCAGGGCACTTGCACAATTTTAAAGGCTAAAAGCAAATAAAGAAAAGAGAACAAGCATCCAACAGAGCAAACGACTTCCTGGTGGCCATTTCATTTCTATTAGCAGAGCGCAGGGAAGCAATGTATGTGGCAAATTCATAAGCAAGTGATTGTAACGTATCAGATAGCTATGTAGAATTTCCCCAGTTTAAAGAGTTTGAGTGTTTAACAGTCGATGCCACCAAACCCTTCCTCCCTCACCCCTTGTGCGCTGGGAGAGGACCGTCCTTCGGTCAAAGGTACACGAGTAGCTGCGCTCCCCCACTAACCTCCAAACAAGCTCTCAACGTCAGCAAATAGCCTGAAGAGGTGAAGCATAGTAACATATCAATAACTAAGAAAACTGGGTCAGATAACGTTGTTTGCACTAAATGATAAACATGTCGAATTGGGCTTAATTACCAGCTGCATTACAATTTAAATCACTCTTCCGCTTCTTTGCCAAAATACGTTTGAGAATTTATTTTGTTATATATGAGAACATCATGTACAAAGTACCAGTTCTAGGTTGAGTTACAAAAAACAAACGCAAATTTATTTTGCATAATGCAAAAGGACATATTATTTAAAAAGTGCCCCAGTAAATGAAAAAGAGTGTTTGCCTATTAAAGATAAGTAGAAAGGTTTGGGGTTTGGGGAATTGGGGTGTAAGCGTGGTTGGGAGGATTGCCTAGGGGATCAAAGCATTAGTTTTATCATTAACTTTACTATATAGATTTTGCCATACATGGTATAGTACATATTGATCATAATGTTCACTGGATGCAAATCTGAGGGAGAATGTCTTTTTGTCACTGATGACATTGTGGGAGATATTGGAAAGAGCACTGGATTTGAAGCTGGAAAGTCCATGTTTTGGTCCCACCTCTTGCCAGCTTTGTGTCCTGGGTGAGCCACTTAATGGGTCTGAAATCCAAATTCCTCAGACAATTTCACATAAAGTTGTCGTGATGTTTAAGTGAGATAACATGTGCCAGCATTTGCAAAACAATAAAATGCCACATACATATCAGTAATCTATTACTCTCTATATAATTCTAAAGGACATTATTAAACTCTAATCAAAACCAAAACAGAGCTAAGCTAAAAAAGAAATTCTTGACCAAAAGCAGACTTTATCTGCTTTCATTACCTTGTCACCTCATAATATTCATTTTTAAACATTTTTTTTTTTGAAGATGTAGGGACATAATTGATGGGCTTCAACAGAACACAATCCAGAATTTGGGAGAACAAAGAAAAGGTTAACATTTTTCAAATACTATAGAAAAAATATGAGGGGTCTTCAAAAAGTTAATAGAAAGACTCATACTAACTTTTAATTCCATTTTTTCCATGAACTTTTTGAAGTACCCTCATATAGTATTTAAAAAACACATTTTCTGAGATTTTTTTTTTTTTTTTTTCTTTTTTTGTGTCCAGCAACGGATCGCAACCCT
>NW_007729652.1:350360-372724 GCF_000696425.1 Galeopterus variegatus
TGTTGAATTTTATCAAATGCTTTTTCAGCATCAATGGAGATGATCATATGGTCCTTGTGTTTGATTTTATTAATATGGTGTATCACATTTATTGATTTGCGTATGTTGAACCACCCTCGCATCCCTGGGATGAATCCCACTTGATCGTGGTGAATAATTTTACATATGTGGTGTTGTATTCTGTTTGCTAATATATATTTTTTTTTTTGTCTTTTTCTGTGTCCAGCAACGGATCGCAACCCTCAGTGTCGCCCCTGTACCGGACCGGGACCGGCAACAGGACCGCAACCCTCGGTGCCGCTCCCGCGCCTCGCTCAGCCAGCGAGCGGGAACCGGTCTGTACGTGGGATCCGAACCCTCGGTGGGAGCGCCGCCGCGCTTCCCAAGCGGCACACTATAGCAGTGTGCCACCGGGCCGGCCCCATTTTCTGAGAATTTTGAAGCTCAAAATCCCTGCATAATCAACTATTCCACTCTCCCTTCCTGGGTTCAGGTTAGTAATTTTATCTTCTTCAGGGAGAAGACACAAAGTTTAAGTGACTGATAGAAAGCTCAAGCTAGTAGCAATCCTTAGATCTTCAGCCTCTGTATCCAGGCCTGTATTAGCTATGCCACCAATAAACCTTTCAAGTCGCCACTGACTCAAATAAAACCTTCACATCAACTTATGTGTGCCATTGTTCCTTTATCTGCAGTACCCACTTGAAATATGACCTTGTTTTCTAATGGATAGAGCTCCTGACTTAAAACAGGCACATATGCCTTCTGCTACCATTTCTGAGCCTTGAGAGACACAAGCAACGTCTAAAAAGCTTCAGTGAGACCATTTCTGTGAAGAGAGATAACAAATAAGGTCTTTGGAAGCATTATATAAAAGAAAAATACTGCGTAGAAGTTTCTTATCATTGTACAGAGTCTTATAATTGGCAAGGTGAAGTTTTGGCAGGGGTAACTCTAATTGCTATCCGGAGTTCTTCTATGACAAGGCTGTTTTAGGAGAAAATACATTTTCTCTGATCAACACATCAGTAGCTCCAGTATCATCTCAAAGAGAATAAAAACAGCAACAATAACAATACACCTGACGATTGTACAGCACATACTTTGCGTCATACTCTGCCCAATGCACTTTATATTTTAACTCATTGCTTACACATAGCCAACATTATCCCCAGGGTACAGAAAAGTAGCTAGTATTTTATCCCACTGCACTTTTCAGGAAAACAACAATAACTTAGGAGACTGCAGTTTGTAATAACCATTTTCTTGATAGAGATACTCACATCCCACCTTCTTAGCAAAATCACCATCCAGGAAGCACAAGAAACAATTTTAATCCCCTGTACTGTAGTTCAGCGGATTTGGTAGAAAAAGGTAGAAGACATTCTGAGAAACAAAAGTTAGTAAGTAATATGGTAGAAATTGTCCTCTAGGTAACATACAAATTAACTTTTTTGTATAACTTTTCTCTGCCTAAATTGAGGGAGGTCAACAAAACCCCACTTACTCCGGGTGCAGAAGGCCTTTTGTGGCACAAAGATTTTTAGTAACTGTTAGCAAAATCATTCACACTAAAAAATATCTGTTCTCCAAAAATTGCATATTTATGCCATAGAAAATAGGAAGAGAAAAACTGAAGCCAGTAGAAATCCAGGCACAACTGCACAATGTTTCACAGATGGCATTTGAGCAATTGCAGACATAAACAAAGCCCTCTGCAATAAGAATACGGTCCTGAGTTCAAGGAAGTGATCAGTAAGATATGGGTCTGGGAGATGTGTGGGCCAGGACAGATCATGAAAGTGAGGATCCCAAACCAGGATGGTAACCAGAGAAGGCCTTGGGTGACTATATGTGCCATCAGTATTCCAATGGATTTGCAGGTAGTAATCACCAGACAGCCTGCTGCTTTGTTTGGTTTTGTTCTTAACATCTGAATTTGGTTGTTTAGAAAACTACATAGTTTAAATTCAGTGCATCTGAACGAGTCTTTTGTTGAATTTATAAAATTCTCTATCGTGTGTTGCCTTCATGTGTTGCTAGGAAGAAGAGTTCCCTGACTTGCTGTGACCAAGCAAAATTGTGGGCACTGTCTTCAGAGGCCCATCTGGGGCAGAGCAGGCAACAGCCCTTTTAACAAAATGCTTTCTTTGAATCAGCACACCCTTCTTGTTTATATCCTGAGCAGAGCATGAAGAGAGATGTGAAGGATTACTTGTGCTAACCCCATAACCCCTCATTGAGAAAAAAGCAGAAATTATTGCCCAAAAGCAAATGCATAATGGTCTGTCCTAAATCTGAAGCAGTTTTAACTTTTAAAATACTTATAAACAAAATTTGAAATAATACCCAGGGCTAGCTAGTTAGCTCAGTCATTAGAGCATGGTGTTATAACACCAACATCACAGGTTCAGATCCCACACTGGCTGGACATCAAAAAAAAGAAAGAAAAGAAATAACACCCAACCTCAGTAGTGTTATAACCCAATTTTTTCCCCATAATACTGTGTTAATTCTGGAAAGAAAGGGGTAAAAACACAGTTTGTCCTTTGGATTGGTCAAATACTGCTGAGAGAGCAAAAATTACTTTGAAACAGTAATTACGAAGCTTTTTATAATTATTAAAGTCTATATCAGAGCATAATGCCTCAGCTATTTAATTCCATTAAATGTCTACTCCATAATGCTAAATGCAGGTGAAGCACATTATTGTTGTTGGATAAAATAAAATGAAATGTTAAGCTCTTCAGAGAATATAAAGGAGTGGAGCCAGATTTTCATACTTATAACTCAATATGACTATTTCTATAGAGTAAGTATCTGGCTTAAGTTAGGTAATCATTTAAAAGGTCCCAAAGTCTCCTTCCTGGCTCTCTTCTCATCTCTCAAATGTTAAAAACACATTTCCTGACACAGCTGAAATACTTGCCAGCTCCCTGTCAATGACAAGTAAGAATGAGAACTTTGACACAATGGCCATCAACAGTTCTCCACGGACCGCCACTGTTTGGAGCCTGTTTCTCTCTCTGGCGGTGAAGCATCTTCTTGGTCCAGTGCCTCTACTCTAGGTTCTACATCATTTTCCAGCAACAGTCTCTTTGTGGGAATTTTCAAGATTCCAAATAAGCCATGCAATTTGTCTCTACTCTTGGCCAAACTTGGTTTTGGAACCCAAAATCATTTCTTAACATGATCAGGCACCAAAATAAACCCTTCATTTTCTAGCATTCCTGTAATTCTGCAGTGACTGGAAACTTAAAAGAAATACACACCCGAGGATATAATCCCACATGTAATGTTAAGCTTCGTGGAGGTTTAGGAATAAAATGATAAATAACCGAAAACAAAATTGTATGTAAGTAATGTCACGGAAGAGCAGGATTGTACTTACCTGACATTTTATTTAGTGGACTCAATGTTGATTTATTTACAATAACTAGCATATGGATATTCAATAAGTACTTGATATTAGCCTTTATAAAGTAGTGATTGGGCATCTGCATATCTATAAACAGCTGTGAAAATAGAAACAGAGAAAAAGAGAAATACATAGCATAATATATATTTTAATAGAAAAAATATTTAAGGCCAAGTAGTAGATATTCGTAGGAGACATTCCCCGATTCAATAAGTACTTGATATTAGCCTTTATAAAGTAGTGATTGGGCATCTGCATATCTATAAGCAGCTGTGAAAATAGAAACAGAGAAAAAGAGAAATACATAGCATAATATATATTTTAATAGAAAAAATATTTAAGGCCAAGTAGTAGATATTTGTAGGAGACATTCCCCAGAAAAAAATAATGCTGTGTCAAAGGAGAACTCCAGGGGGAAGGCACTGGCTTCTCATTCACTGTTTACATATGACCAAATGGGACCACTGGTTGAGGACATGAAAAAAATTTTTATGGAGTGAATAAAAGAATTCATGAATGAATGAATGCAATCACTCATATCATAAGTCCCCAGTTGGAATTCACAACACACATGAGCTAATCAAGGGCTTTGAGAAGTCCTGTTGTAAAGAAATATTCTTAACTTAAGATTTTAAAGACATAGTTGACATAGAATACATTTTCTTTAGGAAGAAAATTATTAGTATTCCAAGGAGCCTATATGCTAAGGAATATACTTAAAGTAGCAGAAATTTAGGGAATAACCACTATGGTCAGAATATTGAACTAGAACATACAAGCACAGTTTGTATCCTCAAAAAACTCAACACACATTGGGAATACTGATATGTATGTATCTCACTACAGTGAAAGACAAACCATGATGAAAAATGATATATTATCATAAATTTCTAAAATACGTTGACATATGCTTATGTATTTTATATGCTGTACTACCATGAATGCTATACTGGTATAACATATGAATAATAGCTATTGTACCTTATTTACTGTTACAATCTATCATAAATATGTTAATTAATTTTTTATTATATAATAATACATCATATATTATAATAATGAAATAGAAATTTTATTTAGGGTTAGAGGCTCTTGTAATAAAACCAAACTTATGGAATGATACCCAAGATAACAGGAGCAAACATTTTTTTTTAAATCTTCTCTTAATTTTTCATAAGATTTTATTAGATTAAATATAAAAAAATAAAATAAAATTTTCATTTCTCTTCTAAATCTTCTCACTTTTCCATTGTATACAAAACCACCTGGAAATTAGATTATTTACATGAATATCTTGTCAGGTTAGAGTCATGGCATCTTATTTTTGAGTTCATAAGAAAGTTAGCCATCTGTTAGTATAAATCCCTATTACCAAAATAACAAAAGAAGTACCAAGTTAATTATTTTTTGTTTCTTTGTTTATGTTATACATGATATGTAAAAAAAATAAGTGCAGAAAGTTTACAAAAACACATATACTCCAATATGCACAGCCACTCAGAGGTAAAGCTGAGATTCAAAGTCTGAGGCATTCTAACAGCCATGGACTCTTCTGATGTCCGTAAAATGTATAGAAGTAAAAAAAGAAAGACTCTTCTGATGTCCATAAAAAAATGTTACTCCATCTTTGATTTTTTAAAAAACATCTGTTGAAAACCCTAATAGAACAGCATCTCACTATATAAAAAGGAATTGGGGTTTGGATGTGGCCAGAGGTTGGAAGCAACAAGTGCCAACTATGACATGTCCCACGAATTACGTCAACTGGTCCTCAAAAAATTCCCACCAGATAGAAGCAAACTAGTATGTGTTCATTTAATGAGCAAATATATTGTAGATGAAGTGCTTGAACCTTTACATCCATGATATGTCATGTATTTCCCCAATAATATTTACAGGTCTGCACAATATCTTTATGAAAAATACAAACGCTAGAGGTTTGGAGAACAATGGTGATCATTTTCAAATCTTCCTCTCATCCTCCCAAAACAATAAAATCAAGAAGCATGAGAATTAATCTGCACAAGACCTATGACTTCAGCATTAGATAGACAACACTCCAAGTTCAAATTACCTATAAGTAGAAGAAAGAAAACACACATTCCAACAAAGCTTCCGCACCTGCCCATCCATGCAACCAGCCTGTGGATAGAGAGAGTAAGGAAGGGGAGACTGAAAAGACTCCATGGAAGAGCAGAGGTTATACTTAGCAGAAACACAGACGAAACATCTGCAGAAAAAGAAAATAAAACAATAAGTGCAACAATGATGTAAACAAGTCTGAACTTAGTAGTTCCTAGGCCTGGCTATGGGTAAGGAGATTGGAAGTGAGAGGGACCAGAAGTGGTGAAACTGTTATATGGTCACATTTCTGAAATTCTTCAGGTGGGCCCTAGGATATAGGAGGATGGAGATTAGGGCTTGTTTAACTGAATTTCACAGTTTGCGTAAGGAGATTGGAAGTGAGAGGGACCAGAAGTGGTGAAACTGTTATATGGTCACATTTCTGAAATTCTTCGGGTGGGCCCTAGGATATAGGAGGATGGAGATTAGGGCTTGTTTAACTGAATTTCACAGTTTGTGTCATAAGGGCAATGCAAAGAAGGATGCATTGTCCAGAGCTAATCATGAAGAGCAGAGCATTCTGATCCCTGTCCCTTTCCAATCATCATAGAGCTAGATGACCAGAGGATACACATTCTCTGAGTAGAAAGTTGGCCTGCAGTACTAAACAAACAGTGAAATCAATACTAGAGTGGTAAATGACTCATGCCATTCTGCCATGCTTACTGAGAAAAAATTCCCATAGTAATGGTATTAATCCATATTTAGATGCTTTATAGACATTATAGTAGCAGAGACAAAGAATTTTCCGCAAATAGAAACAAGGTAACCAAATCAAAGAAACAACTAGGCACACAAGTGCCTGAGGTAAGAAAAGTTGGGAACAGAGAGAAAAATATCACAGATACTTTTGTATGACCAGAACAGTACAATTCTCTTATCTATACTCTCTCATGCCCATATCCATTTTCACCAGTTCCTGAATAAAATGACATGAGATCTTCAGTATTTCCTGCAGATGATGTTATATA
Source organism: Galeopterus variegatus (assembly GCF_000696425.1). NCBI lineage: Eukaryota > Metazoa > Chordata > Mammalia > Dermoptera > Cynocephalidae > Galeopterus > Galeopterus variegatus. The sequence goes on from NW_007729652.1 coordinate 356,874, forward strand.
ATAATATTTAGGTTAACTGAAAAAGAAGTCTGTATTATTTATACTATTCTCATTAATTAAGCATATTTCCTTCATAAAATCCTGAATTAAAGAATACTTCCAGATACTACCTAATGACTATAATCATATTTTCAGGCCTCAGGTCAGCAAAATGAGTTAAGTTATGACATGCCTTAGCCACATTTATTACTGTTTCCATGCACTACATGTGATGCCTTGAAATGTTAAAATTTTAACTGAAATGGAGAGAAGCTAGTTTTGCAGAAAAATGGGCAATGATGTGAACAAATTTGTTTCCATGTATTTGTTATGTATCCAATCACAAACACCTATTTTAATGTCGTAAGATAAAGATATTTCTTTATTTTCATCCAGTCAAGTTTCATGCAAGGGACTGAATGAAGGGCCTATTTCCAAGAGAATGTTTTTGCCATTGAAAACTCTGTCCTCTTCAGACGTTTGCTGAATGATACATTAGCAGGAGCTACAAGGATCACATTGTTTCACACCAAATAGCCTCTACACTTTGGTTCATATATCACACATGTTCTGTTTCTTGCATTTCTGTTTTCACACCCACTACCTAAGTGCAAAGGGATTTGAAGACAAGTACCACAGTTTTCTAACTTTCAGCTGCTTTGGTTGTATTGATGGAGGAAGTTATGGAACATGTAGAAAATAGAATCAAGATTAAGGAGATCATATTTCTGTTTTATGCCCTGTGATACAGTGAAGTTCACTGAGTAACAATTACTCAGAACATTTATTTTAGGTCATTTAGCTTCACCGAAAATCTTTTAAATTGACAAATACAATAAAAGAAAAGATTATTCTAGAGAAGAGAGACCAGAGGTGTGACTTCAGAGAATGCAAAGGAAGCTATCGATAACAAAAAACAGTTGTTATATAAAAGAAATTGGCAAGCAACTTTCCACGTCTTTCAAGAAAACTGTAACAAGGGAGTGAATTGAAATGACTCGAGGAATGTTTGTTTCTTTATAGATATTGAGATATAATAATGAGAATGATTACATAATTTTCTTTATTGTATTTTAAGATATACACACAGTTCACTAATGAATCTTGGAATTTTCAGTAATTATACTTCCTGGTGATTCCAAGGTTCTTAAAAATAAATTCAACAGATAACCTCAGGGATTCCTGTCTGATCTTATTAATTCACACGAATAAATGAACTCAAATAAGTCCCTGATCCACCAAATGAATAGGTAACAGATGTTCAACTCCCTGACTAAGGAATTACTCTTGAAATAATAGAATTAATTTTACAATGGAAGGGACTCTGTGTCCATATAACTAAACCCTCTTGTTTCATAGAGGAGGGAAGTTAGGCTGGAAAATATTACAGACTTACTCAGTACCACACAGTGGTAGCATCCAATTTATAGCTCTGAAATCCTGAATTTCAAGTCAGTGCTTTTGCCACTATACCTCATTTGACACTCACTCTAAAATTCTACAAATCTATAAGGACATACATTCCCCAGGTCCACCTTCTAGGCAGCCATCTTAACCTCCAGAGTGCCTGAAAAGAGATTTAAATACCTGGTCTTCCACCCCCACACAAAGATCTTTCGCATCATTTCTTAATGATCACCATGAAGCACGTAGAGTGAAAGAATAAGAGCAGTAATATGTCAACATTAACAAAATGAGAACAAGGGAAATTGAATAGAAAGGTGAGGGGATGACAGCCCCAAACTAGATCAAGTTTATGAAGGAATAAGTAAGAGTGGTTATTGCTGACAAGAGAGCATTATGCCTAAAAAATGAGGCACTTAATAAATATTTTTAAGGAAGTTAAGAAAGGGAGACAGTGTGGCTGGTAATAAAAGGATAAACATGTATATTCTCGTCCACCTCCTTTTATCTTTCTCTCCTGATTCACAGCTCTTCCTTAGCAATAGGTTCCCATCCACTGAATGTCTACCTACCATACTCCTCTATTCTAGAAGATTCTACCTTCATTTCTCCTCCCTAGTAGAAATACTTGTGAAACACAGCTTAGCGCTATTATCTTTATTCAATTAAATTCTGAATGATATTTTTCAACTCTATCAAAAGTGTAAAGAACCTATTGGAAGCACTTCCTACTAGACCCCCTAAGACTGTTAGGCTGTCCAAAATATTGCCTTGAAAGCACACCTACAAGAAGATAAAAAATAATTTTCATATATATTTTTGCGATATATACATATGTATATACATGTTCATGTGTGTCTATATGCATATATATTCACACACATATGTATGTGTGTATGTGTGTACATATATATTTATGCGTGTGTATATACATGTACAGAGACATACACAAACACACACACAAATTCGGCCAAGCCATGGAGATGAAGAATAAAATACTAAATATGTTACTTAGTACAAAATACCACTTAACCACACATCAACATTCCATATTGTTCTAAACATATATTGACATAAAGAAATAAAATGACAATTTCTATTTTTTCTAATACCTGCCAGGGAAGGGTCTCCAATGTTAGGCCTTCCTTCATTTAGAGGGATTTAATATACCAACATCTATGCTGTCTCTTGTGAACAGTGACTAGGGAGTCTAAGCATATCTGAAGTCTTTTCTAGCCTCTTTAGATTTATTTATTTTAATTAAGGAAAGATTTATTAGCTTATGGGTCATTTGTATTAATTCATATGTATCTTCCTATATTTACATTTGACCAAAAAGGCACATATGTACAAGGAAATTTCACTCCTGTGACTTGAAAAACCTAAAAGTCTTTGGTTAGAGCCATAAATTTACTTTATATAGGGCTGTATGTAAAATTAGTAGTTGACGAGGAATTATAAAGAAACAAATCTAGTTTGAAAGGTAATTCTTTGATGTGGTCTTTCTATATCTTTATGTCACCATCATTTGTGGTGCATAAAATAGTTTTACATATTTAAACAAAAGGGCATAATTCTCATTGGGAAAAATTAGTCTAATCTAAAACAATGTAGAGATCCCTTAAATAGAGCTGCAGGATTCAGAGTCCAAGTGATTTCTCACAAATACACATACCAGCTGAATATCCAACAAACAGGTAACATTACAAGGAGTAATGATCCTTTAAAAGGGGATCTTAACTGATTTTTAAAAGGTATGCCCCCAAACCACCTCACGAATAGTAAGCCTACAACAATATCCTGCAAATAGATACAGAAAATCTTGCTAAATCATACCTAAACATGAAATATTTGCATTTGATGTACATGCTCTTGTCAGTGAATATTCAGTTCTAAGACACAGAATCTGAATGGAATTCAGAAAACTAAGGGCTTATTTCTTAGGGGGATACTGCATAAATTCAGAGGACTCATAGCAGTGCCTGAGAAACCTCCTTAATGTAATCACCAGAATTGCCTTCCTTTTGTTCTAGTAACATACATAATAGCTTTAAATAGGGGGATACTGCATAAATTCAGAGGACTCATAGCAGTGCCTGAGAAACCACCTTAATGTAATCACCAGAATTGCCTTCCTTTTGTTCTAGTAACATACATAATAGCTTTAAAAAATCAGAGAGTGGAAGGCATAATGGTACATATATAACCTTTATTCCAATGTCCTTCAGTTGTTCATGAGAGCCAAAACTGAAGAGAGAGAGTGGACAAAGTGAGAACTGACAGAATCAAGAAAATACAGGGGCTTAATTCTTCCCCTCTGGAAATCCTGGGTCTCATATGGTTCCACGTCATCTGCAGTTTTTCATTTGCAGAAAAGGAACGTCTATCTTACTATATTATATCCATGCACAAAATTCTGATTTCTATGAGACAATTAGATTTTCCCTTAATTTGAAGATATCTGGACTAAATTACATAATATTAAGCTTTTATATTTGTTTTTCGCTTTCTCTACTGTGTGTTTTTTAAATATTACGAAAATAAAATTTTTGTTTTCATACTGCGTTGTGAGGAGTTAGCTATAGCCACAGAGACCTCACATTCCCTCATAGCCATGAGGGGATAGAGTTGAGGCACTGTTCATAAGGAAAGATTACTTTCCATTTAGCCATAATCTCCAAAAGGACATTTTACCATTTTTATTACCTGCTCAGTCCCTGTTAAGAATTAGTGTGTGACCTAAAGAGAGAGGAAAAATCATTTTTAAAAGAAAATAAAATAATCTAGATGCTGGCAGGTATGTAATAAACCGGTCGAAAGATTGTCAGCCTAAAGGCAAAGAGGTAATATTTCATCACTGATAAACTCCCTGAGGTCACACTCAATTCCACTTGCACTCTTGTTCTCTTCCCACCATTATTCTATCATCATTATGTTTATGTTTTTAGGCAAAGCAGACCAGCATAGCTTCAACAGTAGCTCAGTTGCCACTTCCCCTTTACTGGGTATTTTAACCCTATTTTGATATGTTTTGTCTCTCTCTTCTACTTTCTAATATTATTTGTGCTTCCATCCTTTACCTTCAGCCTTTTTGCCAGCTTTCATTTATCTTTTTTTTTTTTTTTTTTTTGATATTATGAAAAGAATGTGAAAAGTGATGCTGATGTTATGGTCATTCCTATTGCAACTTTGAATGTCCTGTTTTGGTTTCCTCTACTTTAGAAATTCCACACACAGGGCCGGCCCGGTGGCGCACTTGAGAAGTGCACCGCTTGGGAGCACGGTGGCGCTCCCGCCAAGGGTTCGGATCCCATGTGGAGACCGGTTCCCGCTCACTGGCTGAATGCGGTGCGGGCGGGACACCGAGGGTTGTGATCCCATTACCGGTCAGTAAAAAAGACAAAAAGGGGGAAAAAAAGAGAAATTCCACACACAAATAAATTCTTAGTAACTACATGAGACGATTCAAGAGAGAATAAGAACCCCCAAATATGACATATAGCAATGTATGCACAACTTCATGCTAAAGCAAATAGAGAGTTATGTTCCCAACTCTCTAAAACCAATAAAGAGTAACCACATTCGGATGGAATAGTATATCTGAATTTAAAATGTGAAATGAAAATAAACTGGGAGGACCAACACACATTAGGATAGCATCAAATGCAGCTTGAATGAATAAGGGCTTGGATCTATTTAGTTACGCCAAATTGAAATATACTTGCAAAGTGAATTCTGGCTTACTAAGACTAGAGTTTAGATGCATGAAATACTTAAGCACATCTCATACTTTAATCACTTTAAATCATACTCTTTTGGGCTAAGGTCACTGATTTTTTTGTGTACATGCATGAGACATTGAAATTGGGAATAATAAATACACGTTTGAATTTTAAAATTGTGAGAGATAATCTTTTCTATAAGTTTTTCCTATAATTTCTTTTTTGTCATTACTTATCTCTAAATTATGAGCCCCTTGATGCATTTTATTTGCATGATTTGCTGCCAACTTAAGTCTTAGAAACAAATCTGATTATCAGATCAATATTCTAGACTTAGGTCACCAAAATATTTTCTAAAAACATAAATGTGACCCTGAAAATGATCCAGGTTGCTTTTATGTATATCACAACCTATAACTTGCACACCTTTCTGGCGGCATGTGTGTTTGGGGTGGAAAGTCCTCTGTAACAGGTCATTTCCTGTAACAATCACTTATACTTTGGTTTAGTCAGAACACTAACATTTGTTTCCCAGACCTTTTCTTTTACCAGTTCAACTCCAAGCTGAATGTGATTCTTTTAGAAAACACTAAATTTCCTCAGAGAGACCTGGTGGTTACATGCAGGATTGTTTATGCAGCCAGAATGATGTGTGTTGTAATTCTTGCATACCACGTCATGGCTCTGCAAAAGCAACTAGAAGTCATTGTTGTCTCCAGAAAACCACAGTGACTGGAAGCATTCCCTTTGTGGCTGTGCCAAAATGAGTTCCTGTTTTCTGTTCCCACCTCAGATATTCATTCAGGAGCCATCACTTTGCTCTTTGAATCCAAGCTTCACTGTAATATGATGACCAAAAAGAAGAAAATAAGTGTTCTCAAATAAATGTCATCCTGAGTTTACACACAGACCTGTCTCTGCTTATCCAAGATTGGTATTCACACTGAAATAACTTCTCATACCTCTAATATTTCACAAGCACTCACTGAAAGGTTGATAAATTGAAAAAATGGCATCTCCTTCCCTGTGTAGTTTTTACCAGCCTCCCCAAAATTGCCATGCTATATTATATAATACTTCCTTAGCCAGATTCCAAGAATTCTATAGGCTGTAACTTAATCCTAGGAAAACCAGAGGATATTAAATGATCTAAACTGTCTTAGCCAGAAATCTCTGATTTGGCTGTGCTTTGAAGTTTGTATCTGAAACTTTTTGATGTCTTAATATTGTTTTAGAAATCAGGGGGGAAAGTTGACTTTGTAAATCATTTTAGGATTGCAAAAATGACATTATGATGATGAATGGCACAAGGCTTTAAAAAAGTTTCTATGAATATTAAATTAATCACAAACCATGGCTGTCTAACATTAGCGCCTGATAACTTAGAGATTCTGTGGCATTCCAGATGCTCTATGAAACAGAAATATTCTGTCTTTATTATGAGCACCTTTCCACATCTGCAATTCTGTTATACAATAAAGTCTTGTTCTTTTGTTGCAAGATTGCCCTGGTTCATTTTTCAATTATTAACTTAAACCATGTGGGTAAAGGGTAATCCAGTAAGCCATAGGATTTCAGATCAGAGTTTTCATACAATCACATGTAACATCAAACATCTGGATATTTAGATGAATAGGGGTAGAGGAAAAATTAACAGAAAATAAAGCATTGTCTGAATGAAAAGATTTTAATTATATATAGTTTTATTCACTTTGAATATATTTTCTTAACATGCCTTCTTCAAAGGTTATAACAGAGATAAAAACTCATAACCCATTTGCATCAGTCACTTATAAATGCATAATAACCAAATATGCTTCAATGAAAAAACATTAGAGTATCAATATATTATAAATAGCTTGAGTAAAATTAGAATCATTTTTATTATATCTAAAAGTAAGTTTAACAACCTACTTGATGAGACCATGATCTACAAGTTTTCTTGGAGCACTAAGTCAAATGGTTGTCTATTTAACATAAAAATCTGTCCCAGAAATATTTTACCTCTAAGGACACACTTCGTATTTAAATATCCACTTACTCAATTACACACAACAAATTAACATTTTCCTTTCTCAGTTTTTTGCCAATACCTGCACTTTTCCTAACACCACTTCCCTGAAAGTTTTGGGGAAAATAAAGTCATGATGACATACAATTGGAAAAAATATATATTTTGCCTTGTTTCAATTTTTTGTATTTTTCCATGGCACCTAAAATTTGCAGATGATAAATAGCATAAGGAAAATATTTAAGTATCTTGCTAATGAGTAATTCCTTCCTGAGTTTTATAAATCTGTTTGGAGCAGAAAGTTATACAGAATCTTCAGAACTAAAACTAGCCATTCTTATTAAATATACTAACCTAATACTATTTTGTATAAAAACGTGATTGAGAATAGTAAAAGATCCTATTCAATACCAAAAAGGGAAGCAGAATAGGTCCATCCAAAAAAAAAAAAAAAAAAGTTAAGATTAACCCCAAATCATAGAAAGTTCTACTGCAGTCCAAATCAATTTATTTCCAAGCAGTTATTCTTAAAGATTTGCCTGAATGGATGTTACTTGCATTCTGTAATCCACATGCTGTGTATTTTACTGCAGATGCCAGGTGTGGACATTCAAAAGTAAAAACTTAAAGATCAAAAAAACAAAGGTCGATCCAGTTTAAATGTTTAGCCACAAGTCATTCATATGACTAGAGACTTTTTGTTTCATGAGGTGTTTACATCCTTTGTTGTTAAGGCTATTTATTACCTTTGAGAACAGGTCACCTTCTTTTTTGGAATACTATAAAGTGTGATGTTGTCTTAATGTGTGTTCAGGGAACATCCAGGTTTGCAATGAATATCACCACTGTTATGACTACAAATATAAATGCAATCTTTAAGGTTAAAAAATAAAAACAGGTCAATGTTTAACAAAGAGATAACCCAAGCCCTTAAATAATCAGTGATATAAAGTAGATAGATATGGAAACACAAAAGCTAAAAATGTAAAGAAGAAAATATTATAAAACTCACCCAGCTCCAAAAGGTCATTGGACAAGGGGGATCTGAAACCACAGGTCAGAGTTTCCATGGCAGCACGCCCTTTTTCCTCTAGACAGGCCTCAACAGAGTTGACCCTCTGACTTTAGCATCTCTATATTCATGAATTCAGCTAACATTTACTGTGTACCTTCTGTATGCCAAGCAATGTGCATACCAATGAAAAGAAAATAGTCCCTTTCCTCAAGGAGCTTACAATCTATTGGAAGAGACAAATACACTAAATTTTCTAACAGGTGTGGTGTTAGATCGAGCAAGGTTCAGGTGACCATGGAAACATTAAGGAAGGAGACACTCATCCTGATGGGTCTGAGCAGACTTCCCAGAGTGATTTCTACTCTGAGACAGGAAAAACAAACATTAGGCATTAAGTCAGAGAAAGGAAAGAGGTGAGTGATCTTGGCAGAAGGAAGAGATGCATGACTTTCCAGAGACAAGAAAGTGCAGCAAGTGTATGTATCCATATGCAGAAAATGAAGACTCTAAGCAAGAAATGGGGAGAATTAATGCATAAGAGGTTAAAAATATTTCCAGATCATGAAGAACTTTTTTTAATCCCTTCCCATATCCATTACAAGAAGGGAATGTTATCTCAGCACAACCTGCACTGTTCATTTCTCAACTCCATCCTAGGTAAGGAATTCTTTAAGTATCTGGGGACCCCAGGGACCAAGAGAGTCTTTCACTCCCAGGTCTTCCACTCCACCTCAAGGCATATGTTCTTCCAAAATGTAAACTTACTCTATTAAAAAGAAAGAAATGCACAGTGAACATTCTACATTGATGTCCCAATATTTACTACTTGCTGAAGAAAATATTTTGCAATTGTGGTAATGGACATGCTGCCAGTACGGATCTGGCCATCACATCCTTAGGCACGAGTAGTAACAATTTGCTTTGTACCCCATGAATGCTCATACCCAATAAAAACAAAACAAAACATTTTTTTAAAAAAAGAAAATATTTTGCAAGATCTTTAAGACAACTGCAAATAGCAATGGGGAAGGACTGGGATTCCACAGAGCCTTTTGCCCTATTGAAGTTTGTGCTCAAAAACAGACAAAATGTGGATTTAATCCCTTTCTAAACAATCTCTCTTTCTGCTACCTTTTATTCTCTATTGTTATCACTTACATGGCCATGATAATAGTAATAATAATAATAATAACTTTGAGCATCTAATATCTGCCAGGCACTCCCCTGAGTTTTGCATGCATTTTCTCATTCGTTCATCAAAATAAAGACTTATGAATTGGTTGCAGTCATTACCTTCATTTTACAGATAAAAATACTGAGGGTTAGTGATCTAGGTAGTTTGACTGAGATCCCACATCTGGTAAATACAGATCCAGGACTTAAATGTAAAACCTTTGACAGTATACAAATATTCAGTGGTAAATTTTCACAAACTCTGATAATACACACAGGCACAGTTCCACATACATATATGAGTAAAGGTTCAGCCAACAAAATAAAATCTACCCAGGTCTGTGTGGTCTCTCAGAAAAATGCTGAATATTTTCTGAGGGATAATGAAAGAATTTCTGGGAAGTACACTCTTCAACATTATAAGAATTGAATCATTTTCAGACTCATCAAATTTATGCCCATTGCAAACACATTCGTCTCCTTTTCTTTCCAGTCTTCTTTGGCCAGTAGGTCACTGCAGAAATAAGTTTCAAACTCAGTCCAATCTTTAAACATTCAGAAACCATTCACTGAGTCCTGCTTCCTCCTGCATTTTGTCCTGGTTATCACAGATAGAAGTAATCCATGTTACTAAAACGAGAGCATAGGACCCCAGTGACACATTTTATTTCAGCATAACTACTATAACATCCTATAACCCTGAGCAACAACTTGGAGATCAAGTATTCTTGTTATAAAATTATGCTTATCGATTATTCCAAAACTTAACAGCATTAACCAACAATTATTATCTCACATCATTCTGTAGGATAGAGTCAGTCAGTAACTGGGGCTAGGGTCACCTATAGGATTCTTTGCCCACATGTCTGATGCCTGTGCTGAAATGGTTGGAACAGCAAGGGGTTAAGTAGACGTTTCTCTCTGCAAGTGACTCCCCATGTGACTGACCTGGGCTTCTTCATAGCACAGTCAAACTTCTTACAGGAAAGCTGGCTGTCCTCGGAATGAGCATGCCAAGAGGTTAGAATTGGAAATTGCCAGTTTCTTAAAAGGTGAGGTTGGAAAGAGACACAATGTCACTTTATTATATTCTATTGTTTGAAGAAGTTACAAGCTCACTCAGATTCAAGAGTTGTGGGGCGTAGACCCTACGTCTCAGTATGAAGAGTGTCAAATAACATGTGGCCACCTTTAATCTACCTTACTAAGCTCATAGCTGGAAATCATGACTTAATCTCAAATTTTATCTTAAAAAAATAATTTTTAACTCCCCAAATTTCTAAAAGAAGTAAAGTAAAAGAGTAATGTAATTCAATCATGCTTAATTTTGTTCATGAAAAGAAAGTAATTTATATGGTTAGAAATTTAAATTGTAATTAGCCTACAGCTAGTACATAATGTTGAGCAATGTCCAAGTGTACTCGTTGTTTGTGTTAGCCACTAGACTGAAGATTTGATGGATGGAGTTATTTATGGATTATAACTTCAACTCGGCCCAGATGAATTGCCAAAGATGCCAAGATTCATGATTATAGGGCAGAATGTGGCAATTCTTTCACAGTACTTAAAATTATTTTTTTTAAGTAAGAAGTTATGACAGACTGCATAGAGAATAATATGCTACTTTTAAATGACTTTATAATGATAGCAACAATTTTCATGCACTTCCATGGGAGAATTTTTCTTTCCATAAGTATTTTTTAATGACTATTTAAACAATACTTGATATTCACATAGAATTTAAACCACACTATAATGGTTTGATTCACTTCATTAGTAAGTCTGTGGGAAAATCAGTGGCCCCTTAATTTGGGATTAAAAGGTTTCTTCCTATGGCCTTTTATTTAAATTCCCAGGGAGAAACATAGGACATGAGTCTTTAAAGTTGCATACATGAATGTAGGCTATCTCAAGTACAGCATGAACAGACCTGCTTCATGCTGAATAAAATTTATGACCTCATTCACAAGGGAAAGTTCTACAAGGATTGTTTGTGATGATAAGAAGTTAGAGATCTGCAAGTCTTCTACTAAGAGAGGAAACAGATAAAATGTGTAAATGCATACCAGCTTCTGGCCACACAAATTCACATTCTTCCGTGTGCAAAATAATTTCACCCATTCCAAGACCCCCCAAAGCCTCATTTTATTATTGCATCAACAAAAAGTCAAAAATTTTATCCATAGCAGGTCCAGGTACCTCAGGCATAGTTCCTTGGATGTGATTCCCTGAGAATGGCTTTTCTCAATGTGATGAAATATGTCACCTTTTCCCCACACATCCAACATGCAACGGTGAAAAGAAGAAAGGAAAACCTCCAAAGATGGGCCAATTCAAAAAGGGAGGAAGGGGAAATAAAGCTCATAACAGTCACAGACCTATCATAAAGCTAAACACATGTCTGTGATTCTTTGATTAAAGCTTGTCCAGTGGCCTGAGAATGGCATACCACAGCACTTGGCTCTGTATTTTGGCCTGTGTACAAAGCCGAATACGTTTCTTAGTCTGCATCATGTCTGTGGAAAGTTGAGGACCCAGTTACCTCTTTTCATTATAAAATTACTCTAGTCCTTAAATTCAAGCTAGCATAATTTCTTTAAATGACTGATAGGTTTCTTGCTAACTGAATTATAATCCATATTACATTGCACATGAATAAGCTAAATCTGAAACTCCAATGAAGGGAAAATCTTATTTATGACCTAGCTAAACAGCTATGAGAATTCATGTTAAAATTGAAATTTCTCAATGCAACCAAAAATAATGTTTTTTTTTCAGAAGATTTTAATTGAATTTGACAGCATTATGTAAAGTGGCCACAAACCTACAAGAAATTTTGAAGAACATTTTGTTGGTATTAATAAATTCAGAGTTAATGTTCACTTTTGCAAAACTCTTTTGAATTAAATGTTAATAATATGGAGGTATTACTAAGTTAGTGAATTTACTTAACTTGAACAGATACAATTTTGAAATTGATATACTTTTGTTTTAAAGTCCTATCAATTCCTCTAATAAATATAAATCAGTCTTATCAGCAAGTATATGAAGGTTAATGGAAAATGACTTTGGGTTCTCAAGGTAAATGGAAAATGACTTAGGTTTCTTAAATACATTTGGAACAATTTAGGCATGTGAATCTACTTTTGAACTGTAAATGTTATTAAACTTAAATACCAATTAAATGTGTGCAATGAAAATTTAGTGTCCAAATTGAGGTTCATTGAAAGTGTAAAATACACATTGGATTTTGACTACTTAGTATTAAAAGAATATAAAGTATCTCATTAATAATGTTATTGATTAAATGTTGAAATAATAATATTTTGATCAATTACATTCAATACATTATTTAAATTATTTTCACCTCAGTCTTTACTTTTAGTAATGTGGCTCTGTGTGAGTTATCAGTTTATTGTCTCGGCTCCAATGTCTCCTTTACAAACCTGCTTTTTGATAATGAACTGGATTCTTTTTAAATTTTATTTTAATTGACACATTGTAATTGTATATACCTATGCGGTACAGTCTGATGTTTTGATACATATAATGTGGTATAATGGTCGGGTCAGGGTAGTTAATGCAACCATCACCTCATGCGTTTAACATTTCTTTATGGTGAAAACATTCAAAAGCATCTTCTCTAGCTATTATGTAATATACAAAATTTAACTGTTAACCAGTTACCTTACTGTGCCACAGAACACAAGAACTTATCCCTCTTATCTACTTGTAATTTTGTACTTATTGGCCAAGATCTTCCTTTCTTCCCTTCTCCCTTCCTCTCCCCAGTCTCTGGTAACCACTGTTCTACTCTCTGTCTTTATAATACCAATGTTTGTTTGTTTGTTTGTTTAGATTCTTTTTTACAGTTAGACCGTGTGGTATCTGTCTTTCTGTGCCTGGCTTACCTCATTTAACATAATGACCTCCAAATCCATTCATGTTACCTCAAATGACAGGACTTCATTCTCTAATTGGCTGAATAGTATTTCATTATGTCTATACACTACCTTTTTTTTTTTTTTTTTGGATACATTCCTCCTTTGTTGGACACATGTTCTTAAAGCACTTTTCCTTTATAGTTAACATGATTTTAAGTTTGTCAGTTGAGGGTGCTAGAGGGACATTGCAGGATGAAGGGGTCACTTCTTTTTGGTTATGACTGCTGAGCTTTGGGTTGTATGTTGCACCTACTGCACAGTCAGTTAGCAGTGTGGATGTTTGAGGACATCCAGTGGTGCTCTGTCCCAACCATGTATCCAGAATGCACAGTCCCTCAGCAATTTTATAGCCCCACCCCATCAACTTCCCACAACCCTTCTGATACAGACAACACATGTTCCAGGCCTCATACCTACAAGAGTGCCCCAGCTCTTTCTAAGAGTCTGCCTACTTGCCATACCTCGTCCATGACCACACCCCCATGGACTGTTCCTTGCTGCTCAGTGACTGTGAACCATCTCTGGCCCAGTCAGCCCAGCAAACTTCTCTGCTATCCAGTAGGCTAAAATCATACTTTTTTCAAGGGAGTGTAAATCTCAGCTTTGCAGAGGGACCCCCTTCCAAGGTTATCCTTCCTGGCTTACCCTCCCACAGCCCTAGGATGCCTTTTAACGTTCCCTTTACAACTTCATAGCTACTCTCCTATCTTATCTTAATAATTCTTTGTATTAAATTTCTCCTATTTAAATTATAGTGTGATTTATGTGCCCTGAATAGACTCAGACTATTATTAGGTATAGGTATCGAAAATTTTTAATTTCATATATGACTTGCATTATATTTTTAGCAGACGGTGCTGCTATAGAGTGTATACCTAAAGAAGGCAGGAGAGAGCAGTAGTTGACAAACTTGAAAACAATGACAAAAGTTATAATTATATTTACATAAAATTAAAAATTGAAAATCAGTTCAAGCTTCAAGAGGCAGATGAAGTGTTTGAATTGGCACTTTAAAATGGTACTGAAATATGATTCTCCCAACTATGATTCAAATATTTTTTTGGAGAAAGTCTGGAAGTCTACCTGAAACGTTGGAGAAAGTCTGGAAGTCTACCTGCTAGAGTCCTTGTCCCACTGAAAGGTAGTTTAACACCCAAAACACAAATGTAAAAAGAATGAAGAGGAAGAAGTAGGTATAAAAAATATCTTGGGAGTAAAATTGGAAAGCTAGTCTTTAGCCAAAACAGATGACGTTTGTCAAAAACCAATGCGAATTTGGGCCGGCACGGTGGCGCACTCGGTAGAGTGCGGTGCTTGGGAGCACGGTGGCCCTCCCGCCGAGGGTTCAGATCCCATATAGAGACTGGTCTGCTCACTGGTTGAGCGCGGTGCGGGCGCGACCCCGAGGGTTGCGATCCCGTTACCGGTCACGAAAAAAGACAAAAAAAAAAAAGGGAAAAAAAAAAAAACAATGAGATTTTGAAGATAACACCAATTTGTGAAATTAAGTTATTATCAGAATATTAACATACAAAAAGAACAGTTAATGTGTTTATTCCTAACAAACTACTAATTCAGATCTTAAGTAGCATAAACCATGAACACAGCTAAACCATAAAATAAAACCATATTTTAACCTTATAATTTGAATTTAGGTAAGCAATGTTATTCAAAGATAAACAATTAACTGCTTAGAAATCCATTAGACTCCTTAGAAAAAGGGCTAACCATTACTGACTGTTAAGAACTGCCCCATCAAATTGGTAAAGTTAGACATAATCACATTATTGATTGTTAAGAAGATAATACCTAATTACTGTTTCTATGAACAAGGTTATAATCATATAGATTTCATGTTTGATGTGAAATATGCTTATTACTACTTCTTAAATAAATCCTACTATGAGGATAAATAAATAAATAAATAAATAAATAAATAAATCACTACTACTTCAAATAAATCCTAACTAATTTTGTTCTATGTGGCTTAAAAATGCAATTACTTGAATTTTTTTTTACATACTAACTGAATAATCTTTCTAACAATGGGAAGATTAAAAACCATCATATTAATCAAAAACAATACTCACTGAACAACAAAGGAAAGAAATTTACTGCAATGTAAACTCCAGTACACTCCAACTATAATTTCAGTCATGCAAGGAACAGAATATTAAGCCATCAAAAAAATAATTCGTGAGAAAACTGCTGATTCCATGTATTTTGGACTGAATATAGCCCTAAAAATATGTTTCAGAAAAGTTTGTGTAGTATTATATAACTACTTGGGTTATGTGGTTTTCATATTTTTTAGTCTATTTACTAAAACCATTGGTCCTCCATTTAATTGTTCACCACAAAGAGAGGCTTTCCAAGCTTCCAAAACAATAGAATCATATAAATTTCATTGAATTTTAGGGTGAGAATTGCATTAGGTTATATACTGATGATAAATGCAATAAAAACATATTTAAAAGCATGCTCAGTATGTTTGTTCCACTAAAAAAATTTTATTTAAAATTATAATACAAAAGCCTTATTGTGTAAAAGTTTCCAAAATCCAATAAGGCAATTATAAACTGGATTTCACAAAATTCTACCTG
>NW_007729652.1:372802-433953 GCF_000696425.1 Galeopterus variegatus
AAAACCATTGGTCCTCCATTTAATTGTTCACCACAAAGAGAGGCTTTCCAAGCTTCCAAAACAATAGAATCATATAAATTTCATTGAATTTTAGGGTGAGAATTGCATTAGGTTATATACTGATGATAAATGCAATAAAAACATATTTAAAAGCATGCTCAGTATGTTTGTTCCACTAAAAAAATTTTATTTAAAATTATAATACAAAAGCCTTATTGTGTAAAAGTTTCCAAAATCCAATAAGGCAATTATAAACTGGATTTCACAAAATTCTACCTGCATTGGTGTTATATACATAATCTAAAAAACAGGGTACAAACAATCTCACTGAATTACAGGTGGCATGAAACTGGAGACTAAATTCAAGAAATGCATAATTGGATAATGGACTAGAATTCCAAGCTGATAGCAACAAGTTTTAAGGTTTTGGAAATTCCCAGGTCTCTACATCAAGAATCCAGATCCATTCTTCAGCCACTGGAAGCCACATTCTTCAGTCTTGGCTGTGCACCACACAGTCAGCTTAGTAATTGCACCTGTCATCAACTCAAAACATCCACAGAAACAGTCCAAGGGAGATTTTGCCTATTACTGATATTCCTTTTTAAAAATAAAACAGCTTTGTTGAAGTGTAATTTACATAAAATAAACTACACAAATTTAAATACGATTTGATAAGGTTTGACATGTGCATACACCTGTGAAACCATCACCACAATCCAAATAAGCATATCCATCACTGCCAAAAGTTTCCTCATGCTTCTTTGGAATTCCTCACAACCACTGACCTGCTTTCAGTTACTATAGATTAGTTTGCATTTTCTAGAACATTATACAATTGGAATCATAAAATACATACTTTCTTTTTTGTCTATCATCTTTCACTCAGAATAATCATTTTAAGATTTATCCATGTTGTAGTGTGTATCAAAAGGACATTCTTTTTTATTGCTGAGTGGTATTCCATTGTTCAGCCATAACAGCTTGTTTATTTATTCATCTTTTGATTGACATTTGGACTGTGTCAAGTTTGGAGCTATTACAAGTAAAGCTGCTTTGAACATTGTGTGAAATATGTATACATTAATTTCTCTTGGGTAAATGCCTGAGAGTATACAGATGGATCACAGGGTAAGAGTATATTTAACTTTTTAAGAAACTATTAAATTGTTTTCTACCATAGTTATACCAGTTTACATTCCAACTAGCAGTGCATAAAAGGTCCAGTTTCTCCACATATTTGCCAACACTTAGTATGGTCAGTCTTCCTTATTTATTCTGATAGGTGTGTAATGGTATTGCATTGTGGTTTTAATTTGTATTTCGTATAAAAGGTCCAGTTTCTCCACATATTTGCCAACACTTAGTATGGTCACTCTTCCTTATTTATTCTGATAGGTGTGTAATGGTATTGCATTGTGGTTTTAATTTGTATTTCCCTATTGACTCGTGATGTTGAGCCTCTTTTCTGTGCTTATTATCATAAATATATTTTCTGTGTTAAAGTGTTTATTCAAAAATTTGCCCATCTTTTTATTAAGTGGTTTATTTTCTTGTAATTGTGTTTTCAAAGTATTTTTTAATGTATTTTAAATACACTACCTACATATTCAGTTATACAATTTGAAAATTATTTCTCCTATTTTGTAACTTGTCTTAACTGCCCTTTGAAGAGCAAAAATATTCGTTTTTGGTGAAGTCCAATTTATAAATTTTGTATTCTTATGGATCATGCTTTTGGAGTCCTATCTAAGAAAGCTTTATATAACTCAACATCACAAAGATTTTTTTGTGTGTTTTTTCTAAAAGTTTTATAATTTTAGGTTTTATATTTAGGCCTCTGATCCATTATGAAGAAAATTTGATTTAATCTCAATATATATAATATTAAATTTACTGATGTGTCATCACAGAGGAAATGCATGGTGACTAGTTAGGTGATCAAAAGTAACAATTACAGGTTGGGTGATGGGAAGATTTTGAGGATTGTTTGAAAATTCTACCACCTGAGAAATTTTTCATATATTTAGCTTATTTTCTGTTTGTTTAAAGCAGCGGGGTAAATTCAGTCCCTGTCGCTCCACTTTGCCTAAAAATGGAAGTCCCCTATTCTTTATTTTTTAAAAAAGAGTGTCAACTCCACAATCTCTGCATTTATTTTCTAACTGGGGAACTGGAAAAAAACAAGGATGTGGTGGCAGGGAATGTCAGAAGTCCTGGAGAATACTGTGGTCTATCCCAGGAATTCAAAGAGCTTTAAGCATGTCAAGAACGAAGAGAAAAAGTGAGAGGTGTGTCTGGGAGTGGGGCGGGGGATGCGGGCAATGATGAGATTTCTGCTTGTTAATCATATCACTGATTTCTTACTCCAACTTGAGAAGGGTTGAAGCCATTGAAAGGTTGTAAGCAAGATGGTGGTGATCAGATTTGCGATGTTAAAATAATCACTTTTAGTTGCAGAGTACAAAATGTGCTACAGCAGGGCAAGATATTCAGAACCCAGTTAGGAAATTGAACTATTTCAGGCAGAGGAGTTAAATAACATCAGGGATGTAGGATGAGAGGTGTAGGGTGTACTAGGGCCAAGGGCAAATAATCGGGACTGACAAAGTATATTTCTGGGATGGTTAAGAGAGAGCAAGTGAGGTTTAATGGTAAGTTAGAATACAGGGGGAGTCTGCAGGGTGTTTAATGGTACTCAAAAGATTTCATATTTTATATATAATAAAATAAATTATTAAGCAGTTGAAGCTTTTGTGTGGAAGAATGTCAGAGAAGTTCCTTAGGTTGATGATAATATGGCCCATGGATTGAAAGAGATGAAGATAAGTTTCTAGGACGTTAGGAGATGACTGCAGATGTTGAATCAAAATAATATGGGATTGGGGTAGATCTGTGAAAATGGAAATTGAAATTAGAACAGAAATCTTTTTACGAGTTTTAAAGCCTCTACAGTTTATTCCTACTCTTTCATTAAAACAGCCTCATTTCCCAATTCTGCCTCATGTGTAGGTGATTGTCTCATCAAACTAAAATATTGTTTAGCCCTTAAAAATGTTTTGTAAGCTTTGATACACTAAATATAGTATTTTGCAATTGTTTTCTATATTATCCAAATTATTTTTCCTGTATTCAGCATTATTTCAACCCGCAGAATTTTGATTAGGATTAGCATCTTAACTATAAAAATCCTATCTGTCTACTGATATTTATCCCATTCTGTTTAAGCATTTAGTATAGTAATGGCAGTAAAATTATTAAAAAGTCAAGAAAACAAATGAACATCTTCACGAATATCATTATTTATCAGTGAAGGCAAGATGATAACAGATTAATACATATACCTTTCCCTTTCCCGTTTTGAATAAATAATCTTAACAAATGGGGCTGTGTGATGAAGAAAATATATTCTGTGTGCTGGAATTTAAGATGGGGGTTTGATTATTTGATTCAAAAATTGTATTATAGGGACTATTACTAATGTTTCTCCTCAGTCTAAATTATCATTTTTTTCCAAAATAAGCTAAATCACATCAATGAAATGAATGTTGAGATTTACTGAAATTGTCATCACCAAAGAACTAAAATTTATAAATGACAACTTTAGTAACTATAAACAAATATATTTCCTTCAGAACACTGTGTGTGTGTATGTTACATTTGAAGCTAAGAATCCTTTAAGAAATGATGCACCATACCTAAGCATCCCAGGAAACCTTATAAGAGATCACCTGATACACAAACATAGAAAACGCAAGATATTAATCTGACTATTGATTTATGTCTTGGCAATCAAATTACCATCATCCACAAGATGGATAATAGAGAAAATGATGGATGAATAGAGAAACTTTTTCTTTTCAATTTAAATGACACTTTGGTCATTATCTTTCAAAGCTCATGGGAGAATCTTTGGTGAAATATGTTTAAAAAATGATTCTATTTATTTAGCAAACAATTTATCTAACTTGAATTGAACTAAGATTACCATGTTTTTATTTTTTATAACATATAAAACAAAGTTTCATACACTAATAGCTCAACACAAATATTCTAGTGTTTGTTTGTTATTATTGATTCCAAATATATCCCATCTTTCTTCTTGTGGAAAGTATTGACTGACCTGATTCTGTAAGAAACTAACTTTGATTGCACCATATACCATAAGGTCAGAGAGAAAGCAAAGCAAATCAAGGTTGCATTTCTCTATCCAGGGAACCACTGTTTCCCTAACCCATGGATTCCAACTCTAACTGCCTATGAGAATCAGATGGAGCATTTAGTTTAAATGCTAGTTTAATTTTTCTGGAATGTGGCCCCACTATTAATAGTTTTTAATTCACAGTTAATTCTAATGTTCACCCAGGCTTGAGAATTACTGTAAACTAAATCTCAATCTTTAGCATAAATAACAATCTCCTGGAAGTGAAATCTCTATACCATCAGATAACCTTACTCTATAACCTTGGGCTGGGTCTGGGAATCTGCCCTTTAGCTAGGTAGTGATTCCGAGATAAGTGAGAGCTATTGCCTTAAGTTCAAAACCAAACTTTTTATTTTTCCAATCTGTGTTCATTATGACTTGTCTAAAGAATACTCCCAGTGCCATAAGAAAAAATGACCAAGAGAGTCAGAAAGGTAGCAAATAAAATCAGAGGGCGGAGTGACATGTGAGCGTCCATAACCCTCATTGCTTTCATATAATGGAATGATAAGAAAAGAAAACCACCAGGTGGATAGAAGCTCTACCCACTAGGACCATAATCCAATAAAATGTCCTATAATCTGCACCAGAAATTACTTCTCCTCCTTGAGAGAGAGAGAAAAATATACAAGGAACTCAAACAACTTCTCGGTAAAAAAAAAATAATGATAATAATAATCCAATTAAAAAATGGGCAAAGGAGCTGAATAGACATTTCTCAAAAGAAGACATACAAATGGCCAACAGGTGTATGAAAAAATGCTCAACATCACTAATCATCAGGGAAATGCAAATAAAATTCACTTTGAGATATCATCTTACCCCAGTTAGACTGGCTATTACCAAAAAGACTGAGAATAACAAATGCTGGACAGGATGTGGAAAAAGGGGAACTTTTCTGCACTGTTGGTGGGACTGTAAATTAGTACAGCAATTATGGAGAACAGGATGGAGGTTCCTCAGACAAATGCAGATAGAACTACCATACAATCCAGCAATCCAACTACTGGGTATATATCCAGAGGATTGGAAACCATCATGTCAAAGGGATATTTGTACTCCCATGTTTATTGCACCTCTATTTACAATACCTACATGATCAAACCAACACAAATGTCCATCAATGGATGACTGGATAAGGAAAATGTGATACATATACACAGTGGAATACTACTCAGCCATAAAAAAGAATGACATTGTGCCACTTACAGCAATATGGATAAGCCTGGAGAAAATTATGCTAAGTGAAACAACCAGAAACAGAAAGAGAAATACCACATGTCTTCACTCAGAAGTGGGAGCTGAATCCATAAATAAAAAAATAAAGTGAGAGAGAGAGAAAGAGAGAAAGAAACAGCAATCACTATAATACTCTGAACTTTTAGAAGAAGAAAAAAGAACTGTGGTTACTAAAGTTGGTAAAGGGAGAAGAGAGGGAGAGGGAGGGGTTAATGAGAAATTGGTTAACAGACACAAAGAATGATTACATATTGTAAGGATGGGTAAGCTAACTATCCTTATCTGACCATCACACATTGTACACAACTATTGAAAGTCAACTTTGTACCCCCCATATATGTATAATAAATTATCTTTTTCTATAGAAATTCAGACATATGTTTATTAATTCAACAAATACTTTGAAAGAATTCTACAAATACAAGATAATTGATATTTTGGCCAGCTCCTAGGGACACAGCATAGCACTGAGGATTTCAAGGGACACATATCCACAGGACTCTTCTATGCCTTGGAGTATGGTGGGGGGGCAGAAAAAAATATATAGTGGAAAGAGGATAGTCAAAAGTGAGTCCAAAATGATAGAAAACCTTCATCAGCTGGTGGGCTTTTTAAAATTTAATTTAATTTAATTAAACTTCTCAAAATACATTGTTCTTGATTTTCATGCCCTTTACCTGTTCCTTTCCCTCCCCCACATCATATCTGTGCACTTGGCTTAAGAAGTTCAACAAATTTTTGTGGTTATTGTCTTCTTCCCGTCACCCTTTATTTGTTTGTGTGTTTATTTATATATTAATTTTTAGCTCCCACAAATAAGTGAGAACATGTGGTATTTCTCTTTCTGTGTGTGACTTGTTTCACTTAATATAATTTTCTCTAAGTCCATCCATGTTGTTATGAATGGTAGTATTTCATTCTTTTTTTATAGGAGAGTAGTATTCTACTGTATAGATGTGCCACAGTTTCCTTATCCATTCATCAGATGATGGACATTTGGGCTGGTTCCAGCTCTTGGCTATTGCAAGTAGAGCTGAAATAAACATTGGAGTACAGTTATCCCTTCGGCATGATGATTCCCATCTTTCTGGGAATTTTCCCAGCAGTGGGATAGCTGGGTCATATGGTAGATCTATCTGTAATTGTTTGAGGAATCTCCATATCATTTTCCATAAAGGTTGCACCATTTTGCAGTCCCACCAACAGTGAACAAGAGTTCCTTTTTCTCCACAACCTCTCCAGCACTTATTGTTCTCAGTCTTTTGGATGTTAGCCATCCTAACTGGAGTGAGATGGTATCTCAGTGTGGTTTTGATTTGCATTTCCCAGATACTGAGTGATATTGAGCACTTTTTCATGTGTCTGTTGGTCATTTGTATATCTTCCTTTGAGAAATGTCTGTTCAGCTCCTTTGCCCATTTTTTAATTGGTTATTTGTTTTTTTGTTGTAAAGTTGTTTGAGTTCCTTGTATATGCTGAATATTAATCCTTTTTCAGTTGCATATTTAGCAAATATTTTCTCCCACTCTGTTGGCTGTATTTTTACTCTGTTATTTGTTTCTTTTGCTATGCAAAAGCTTTTTAGCTTTTCAGCTTTTTAGTTTGATATTATCCCATTTTATTTTACCTTTAGTTGTCTGTGCTTTTTGGGTCCTATTCATGAATTCTGTACCCACTCCAATTTCCTGGAGTGTTTCCCCTATGTTTTCTTTAAGGAGTTTTATTGTTTCAGGGTGTATATTTAATTCTTTAATCCATTTTGAGTTGATTTTGGTATATGGTGAAAAATACAGGTTTAGTTTCATTCTCCTACATATGATTATCCAGTTTTCCCAACACCATTTGTTGAAAAGGCAATCTCTTCCCCAGTGTGTAGACTTGCTGCCTTTGCCAAAGATCAGACAGCTATAGGCATATGGGTTAATTTCAGGGTTCTCTATTCTGTTCCATTGATCCATGTGTATGTTTTTATGCCAGTACTATGCTGTTTTGGTTATTATAGCTTTGTAAAATAGTTTAAAGTCAGGTAGTGTTATGCCACCAGCTTTATTTATTTATTTATTTATTTGCTCAGGATTGCTTTGGCTATGTGTAGTCTTTTGTTATTCCATATAAATGTCTGGATAGCCTTTTCCATCTCAGAGGAAAATGTCATTGGAATTTTGATGGGGATTACATTGAATTTGTAGATCACTTTGGGCAATATGGACATTTTCACAATGTTAATTCTTCCAATTCAAGAGCATGGGATATCTTTCCATCTTCTTGTGTCCACTTTAATTTCTCTCAACAGTGGTTTGTAGTTCTTTTCATAGAAATTTTTTTGCATCCTTAGTCAGCTTTGCTCCTAAATATTTTATTTTTTTTTTTTGGTGGTTATGGTAAATGGGCTAGTTTTCTAATTTTTCCCTTTCTGCATGTTCACTGGTGGAGAATAGAAATGCTACTGATTTTTGTGTGTTGATTTTGTACCCTGCAACTTTGCTGAAATCGTTTATCCACTCTAGGAGTTTTTTTTTATAGAAGCTTCAGGCTGTTCAATATATAGGATCATATCATCTGCAAAAAGGGACAGCTTGACTTTATCCTTTCCAATCTGGATGCCATTTGTTTCCTTCTCTTCACTGATTGCTCTTTCTAGTACTTCCAACACTATGTTGAATAGGAGTGTTGAGAGTGAGCATCCTTGTCTAGTTCCTGTTTTTAAGGGAAAAGCTTTCAGCTTTTCCCCATTCAGGTTGATACTGGCAGTGGGCTTATTGTACATGGCTTTAATTATGTTGAGATACTTTCTGTCTATGCCTAACTTGTAGAGTCTTTATCATGAAGGGATGTTGAATTTTGTCAAATGTTTTTCAGTGTCAATAGAGATGATCATGTGGTTTTTGTCTTTGCTTTTATTAATGTGGTGTATTACATTTATTGAGTTGCATATGTTGAACCAACCATGCATCCCTGGGATGAATCCCACTTGATCATGGTGTATAATTTTCTGTATGTGTTGCTGTATTCTGTTAACTACTATTTATTAAGGATTTTTGCATCTATATTCATCAAGGATATTGACCTGTAGTTTTGTATTTTTGATGCATCTTTGTCTGGTTTTGATATCAGGGTGATATTTGCCTCATAGAATGAATTTGGGAGAATGGCCTCTGTCTTGATCTTTTGGAACACTTGTAGAGAATTGGAATCAGTTCCTCTTTGAAGATTTGGTAGAACTTGGCAGTTAACCCATCCGGCCCTGGGCTTTTCTTTTGTGGGAGGCTTCTGATAACAGCTTCAATCTCTTTTATTGTTATTGGTCTATTCATATTTTCTATATCTTCTCGCCTCAGTTTTGGTAATTTGTATGCATCCAGAAATTTACCCAATTCCTCCAGATTTTCAAATTTGTTGGCAGATAGGTGTTTATAGTAGTCTCTACTGATTCCTTGTATTTCTGAGATGTCAGTTGTAATATCACCTTTTTCATTTCTAATTTTTGTTATTTGGGTCTTCTCTCTTCTTTTCTTAGTCTTGCTAAAGGTTTGTCAATTTTATTAATCTTTTCAAAGAACCAACTTTTTAATTCATTGATCTTTTGTATTGTTTTTTGTGTTCCTATTTCATTTAGTTCTGCTCTGATCTTAATTATTTTTTTCTGTCTACTAACTTTATGTTTGGATTGTTCTTGTTTATCTAGATCTTTAAAGTGAGGTGTTAGGTTATTTATTTTCCATCTTTCCATTCTTCTGAAGCAAGCATTTAATGCAATAAATTCCCCCCTTAAAACTGCTTTTGCAGTAACCCACAGGTTTTGGTATGATGTGTCATCATTTTCATTAGTTTCAAGAAATTTTTTGATTTCTTGTTTAATTTCTTCTTGGACCCACATGTCATTAAGTAGAATGTTGTTTAATTTCCATAAGTTTGTATAGTTTTTAGAGTTTTGTTTATTATTGATTTCTAGTTTTAATCCATTGTGATCAGAAAAAATACATGGAATAATTCCAATTTTTTTGAATTTGTTAAGATTGGCTTTGTGACTTACCGTGGTCTATCCTGGAGAATGTTTCATGTGCCAATGAGAAGAATGAATATTCTGAGGTTGTTGGGTGGAATGTTCTGTAGATATCTGCCAAATCCAATTGGTCTAAAGTGTTGTTTAGATCTTGTATTTCTCTGTGGATTTTTTGCCTAGATGATCTGTCCAATGATGATAGTGGGGTGTTCAGTTCCCCCACTATTATGCTGTTAGTTTCTATTTATTTTTTTAGATCTAATAGTGTTTGCTTTGTAAATCTAGCTGCTCTGACATTAGGTGCATATATATTTATGATTGTTATGTCTTCTTGATGGATAGATCCTTTTATCATTATAAATTGGCCATCTATCTCTTTTAAGGTTTTTTGCTTTAAAGTCTATTTTATCTGATATAAGAATAGCTACTCCAGCTTGTTTTTCATTTCTACTTGAATGATATATCTTTTCCCATCCTTTCAGTCTTAGTCTGTATGTGTCGTCACAGGTCAAGTGAGTCTCTTGGAGACAGCATATTGTTGGGTCCATCTTTTTAATCCAGTCAGTCAGTCTCTGTCTTTTGAATGGGGAATTTAGTCCCTTTACATTCAGATGTTGAGTTATTATTGAAAGGTGTTGATTTACTCCTGGCATTATACTGATTTTTGTTTAGATGTCTTAAGTATCTTTTGTTCCTTTCTCTCAAATTTTCTATTTGTCTTCTGTATTTGTTGGTTTCTTGGGATGATAGTAAACTATTTTTTCTCCCTTTTGTTAGCATTTTTGTTTTGCTGGTAGGTATTGTTCTTTCTTGTGTATTTATGGTAGTGATGGTTGTTTTTGTGGTATCAAACCCAGTACTTCCTTGAGAATTTCTTGTAGGGCTGGTTGTGTGGTAGTGAACTCCAACAGTTTTTGTTTGTCTGAGAAATATACTATTTGTCCATCATTTTAGAAGGATAGCCTTGCTGGGTAAAGTATTTGTGGCTGGCAACTTTTTTCCTTTAGTGTTTTGAACATATCATCCCATTCTTTTCTGGCTTTTAGAGTTTCTGGTGAAAAGTGTGATGTTATTCTGATTGGGGCTCCCTTGCTGCTTCTCTCTTGCATCTTTTAAGATTCTCTCTTTGTCTTTGATTTTTCTCATTTTGATTATCACATGTCTTGGAGAGGACCTTTTTGGGTTGAATGTGTTTGGTGATCTTTGGGCTTCCTGAATCTGGGGATCTGTGACTTTCCCTATACCTGTAAAGTTTTCTGCTATTATCTCATTGAGTGTTTTCAATGCCATTTCCTTTTTCTTCCCTTTCTGGAATACCCATGATTTGGGTATTTGAGTGCTTAAGGTTGTCAGTTGTCTCTCTTAAATTTTCTTCAATTTTTTTTTATTCTTTTTTCTTTTTTCTGGTCTGCCTGTGACAATTCAAACAGCCTGTCTTTGAGGTCAGAAATTCTCTCTCCTGCTTGTTCAAGTCTGCTGGTTAAACTCTGCTGTATTTTTTATTTCATTGAATGAATCCTTCAGCTCCACAAGCTCAGCTACATTCTTTTTCAAGGCATCGATTTCTTTGTACATTTCCTCTTTCAGGTCCTGTATGTTTTTTCTTATTTCATTGTGTTGTTTCACTGAGTTTTCTTATATCTCATTTAGTTTCCTTAGAATAGTTCCTCTAAATTCCTTGTCTGTCATTTCAAAGACTTCCTGTTCTATAAGATCTAGCACTTTGTACATTATTAATTTCCTTTGGTGGCAATGTACTTTCTTGATTTTTCATATTTCTAGTTTCTTTGGTGTTTTATCATTGTGGCTCGGAGTATCACAGTTCACTCATTTCACCCTGATGTCTTGCTTAGACCCTGAATGGTCTGCTGCTTCTGGACAGCAGAAACTAGCCTGGACCAGATATCCCGCCCCACCTGCCTTCTATGGTTTGTCAGGTTTGGCACTTGGGAACCAGTGCCTCTCACGTCACTCACTGAGACAGATGGCCTACTCTGGAAGTCCTACCCCAGCCCCACCTACCTTCTCTGGCCGACAGGCTCAGGGCGTGTGGGCCCAAAAGCTCTAAAGTCTCTCTATGAAATGGGGAGCAACCTGAACTGGGGTCCCATGGCGGGTGGCTCCTGTCCATTCCAGCACAGATTTTGGGTCCTCTATTGCTGCTCCTCAAAAGCTGCAAATTGGTCACTCTGTGGGAGAGAGCGACACCAGGAACCGACTACTCTGCCATCTTGACCCCTCCTCCATAATAAATTATCTTTAAAAAAATTATAATAGCATCAGTCATGATGGAGCCCATAGCCTAGTGTAAAGGGAGATTATTATGAGATCCAAGAGGCAGTAAACAAAAGCATGAAAAGAAGAGAAAAATGGCTACCAAAAAAGTCTCAGTATAAAACCCTGGAAAATTCAAAAGTTCCCAGAGACACACTACATTATAATATTATGTGTGTTTGGGATGTTTCTTCTCAGATGAGAGAAAGCAAATTCAAAGTTCAGCATCTAATCATCTTTTCCAAATCCAATGGGTCTACCATCTTATAACTCTAACTTGCAATGAAATAAAAGAAATTGATCATATAATTCTGAGAGAGATAGAAAGAGAGAAAGTCCAACTAGCCTACGACAAAGATCAGGTTGAATTCTGTAAAATAGAACCTCATGTGGAGATTCTGACTAAAATTAACCAATCTGGTGATCACAGTTTCAAGATCTACTTCTAAGTCAGCTAGCCATGGATGAGAATATTATCATATCCAGAGTATATAAGCATAAATCCAGGACAGAGTAACATATTCAATTTTGAAGCCTGGGGAGATAGGGAGAAACTGAGACTGCACACATGTGTGGAATAAAATGGAAGTGGAAGACTCTGGGACACTTCTATTGATCTAGCCACTGGTGGATGTGGGCACTTTGCTTTTAAAGGGTCTTTAAGTTAATGTTGACTCTAAAAGAAAGAAGCAGGATAATCTTAAAATTGGATCTGTTAGCTACATGAAATCTCAAGGGGATGAATTGTATGGAAAGAGGTCTTTTGAAAGTCTGTCCTCTAGGAAGAAGAAGACAAAAGAGTGTATCAAATTTGCTTTGTTCAATGAGATGACTGATAGAACATTAATTCTATTTGAATGGAGTGAGGGGAAATTTGTTTTAAAGATTAGAATTTTCTCTTGGCATAGAGCAACATTTGTGAGAGTGCTTCTGAAAGTCATCGTCTTTCAGGACCCACAGAGATGAAGACAGTAATCGTTTCCACCATGGTAATGGTTTTTCACATCCATGATACTAACCAATATGGAGATTCTGTAATCCTCAAATGATAGCTATGGGAAGCCACAAAGAGCTAAAGACAGTGGCAGGATAACCAGAAAACCCTGCACAAGGGTTGGTGAGTCAAGAAGCAGGGAAATGGTTAGGGAGACTTTCACTGCAATGCTGTTAGTTTTGACACAACTAGCATTTTTAAGCTTAAGCAAATCACTTAAATTTAGCAGAGATGGTAAAGACAGAAATAAATCTAAATGATAGCCTTGGTATTGTTACTTGAAGAAAAAAAATTTTAATGAAAATATCTAGTGACCCCAGTGCAATATTTTTCACTGAAGAAAATAAAAGGACAATAAAAAGCTTCCAAAGAAAATGCCAATAAAATTAAAGGTATAAATTTCATAGAACAACTTTTTAAATGATTGAGGAATTATTGTGCTAGGCTCTGTACTAGGTGCTGATATCAGAAAGATTAAGACATCTGCTAGTGAGAAGCAGTGTAATTTGGGGAACAAACCCCTGGGCCCTGACCTATGATGGAATCCTGACTTGAGCATTTACACATTGTGAAATCAACCATTTAAGGTCTCACTTAAAAAATGAGGAAATGAGAGAACCTTCTGCTTAGGGTTTTGTTAAGTATTAAATGAGATAACACAAGCACAGCACTTAACACGTAAGTGCTCAATACCTTTTGTTGTTATTTTTTATGCCAGGGAGTTTACAGCTTAACGAAAAGGGAGATAACTATCATGTGTACCTCAGATTAAAACTTTCAAAAGCTATGTATTTAAAGTCTACCACTTGGAAGATATTGTTCAAGGCACTGGGAATTCAAATCAGAATAAAAAAGATAAATTCTACCCTCATGCTGAGACTAATTAGGAATAAAAGAGGTGTGTGTGTGTGTGTGTGTGTGTGTTTGTGTTGAGAGACGGCGGGAAATGTAATGCCTATGAAAGACAAACAAGAAGGAAGCAGAACTATGCAAGAAAAGCGAGAATAAAAAAGATAAATTCTACCCTCATGCTGAGACTAATTAGGAATAAAAGAGGTGTGTGTGTGTGTGTGTGTGTGTGTGTGTTTGTGTTGAGAGATGGCGGGAAATGTAATGCCTATGAAAGACAAACAAGAAGGAAGCAGAACTATGCAAGAAAAGCTTCAGAATAGGATATGGATATAACACCTCTGAAAGGAAAGAGGTGAGGAAGCAGAACTGGGCTGAGAGAGCATTAGACTGCGCTAGAGATGCGACAGTGTCTCAACCAATACAACAGGGGCTGCAGTGCAAATCTTTTCTGCTGGAGAAGTCCCAGAAATAGCAAAATAATGCCAGGCCTTAGTACCATTGCCATGCTAAGTCACTGGCTAGAGACCACCTGGGAAGAGCATGTCCTCTGCTTGAAAGTTGCACTGCATTCTGTAGATGCCACAGTTGAAGGCTGTCTGCTAACTGCACTTCTCTGAGCTGAGCAGGTACGTTCTAGAAGGGAGATCTAAGTGGTTCACTTCAATGGATGCCACAGTTTATTTTTTGTGCCAGGTGATTCATCTCTCCATACATGTGTTGAGTTTGGGCTCTTTCAAGATTCCAGTCGTTCTTTTTTCCCGAGCAAAAATTTAGAAGAGAGAGATTAGTTGAAACTACTATAACCCCATCACTACAGTTCTTGAGGTTGCAACTGGTATTCTTTATCTTCCTTTTCTACACTACATTCTTAATTTCTCCCATCTCAGCCATCATTTCTGCTAGTCTTAGAAGCTAATCTAGTGTTGTAGCTTAAATCCTCTTTTCTGAGGACTCTGAGTCCTGGGTAGTTATATCCTTCTCAATTATACTTGGGCAAGGGAGTGCCAAAAGGCACCAAAGTCGATCACCTGAGTTCCATGAATTTTCCTTTTACATCCTCCTGCTTATCAAAGAATGGTGACTCCTCTTCCTCTTTTCTACTCCCTGGAAACAGACTCCACCGAGTCCACCTGGCACCCATACCTTGTAATTTAACAGGACCATTGCTGTCTTGGCAGATGATTCAATCATCTCTGTAACTCAACATCTCTATCCAGTCCTAAACTTGGTTTTCAGCTTTCTTTCTGCTGTCCTACTCCAGTAGATAAGAAACTCTGGCCTTTACACTTCCTTTCCAGTCATTTGTTAACTGCTTTCAACTTTTCATTATTCATCACTAGCACATCATTGCAATTAATTGTCAGTCAATTCCACTGTTCTTGCAGTCCCTGTACTTTCAAAAGCCTGGATCATTATACCACCCAGGGTAATTCTTTCCATTGGAACAATCTCTCTCCAATCACTCCCAATGACACTTTTAGCAAGTGAACCAACCACTTTGTGCCAGGGACTATTTGTGTCTCACATACCACCCAGGATGAAGTCCTCATTGACAGCCAAGTGGGGAGTGATCCACTCCTCAATCCCCAACTTGCTGCTTACTCAGAGCACTCCCAGTAGCAACCATGTCAGTTCAGATGCTCCATAAAGGAGATACTAAGATACCAAAGATCAAGTTAGGAATGCAAGAGGGTTTTGAGGAGAGGAGGGTAGTAACTCCTGTGAAAGATAAAGGGGACAGAAAAAGAATTGAGCTGGGAAATGCTTGAGAGGGGAAGAATCAAGACTGGCAGGAAGAACCTCAGACTATGAGGCAGAGCTGAATAAAACCTCAGCAAAGACAATGGGGAGCTCTGGAGCAAATATTATCTGAAGATAAGTCCCACATTGGGCAGAAATGACCAGACCCTAGTATTCCTTTTGTGCTGGGGCTGTCCAGAAAAAGTGTGGTCTTGGTTGAATCCTGTATTGGCCTCTAAGGCAGTGCAGTAGAAACATGTTGGCTAATTGCAATCCTTGAAGCTGAAAGAGAAATATGAGCAGTGCACTTCCATGGCTACCACTTGGAGCTCATTTTCTAGTGATGGAAACTGCAAGAAACCAAGAAAGGAGCAAATCTCTATAATGTTCCAGGTGCTTTGTATGCTATGGAGAAAAATAGAACAAGATAATAAGGTTAGGGAGAACAAGACAGAGGAGGGAGAGTACTAATTTATACAGGGTGGTAATGGCAGCCTATACAATATAGAGTGCTTCTCCAATAAGTTTGGATTATTGAGGGACCTGAACAAAGTGATGGAGTGAGTTATGTGGATATCTGAAGAAGAGTACTGCAGGCAGAGGCAACAGAAATGCAAAAAAGCACAGAGGCAGATAATGTTTGAGGAACAGCAAAGAGAACACCATAGATAAAGCAGAGTGAAGGAGGAGGAAATAACGAGGTGAGTTCGCATAGGTGGGAAAATAGTGTATCATGCAGCACCTTCTAAGACGCGGTCACTTTTACTGGGAGACAGACGGAAACTTACTCAGAGTCGCCACTTAGTTGTCTGATAAATGTATTGAACTTAAGTTATCCAAAACTGATCTCCTGATCTTTGCCTTCCCCCGATCTCCTCTTCCTTGGGACTTTCTCATGTCAGTTGATCATAACTCTTTCTTTCCAGTTGCTCAGTCTAAAACCTTGGGATCATCCTCAAAACCTTTTTTTCCTTCACACTCCACATACAATCCATCAGCAAATTGGTTGAATTTTCTTCAAAATCACAGACACTTGAAGTCACTGCAGCCACTACCTAGGTGACTGCAATAGCCCCTCCACAGGTTTCCCTGTCTCCTTGTCTCCCATAGAAATTATTCTCAAGGCATTAGCCAGAGGGATCCTTTTATACTGCTATAAATTTCCAAAAGGTTCCAATGAATTCCATCTTACTTAAAGTAGCAACTTACTCCCCCACTTCAAACACTGCTGATTCCCTGTACACTGAACAATTTACTTCATAACACTTATCACCCTCAACACAATAAATAATTTTTTATCATATTTTCTATCTTGTTTACTGATTTATATCAAACTCCTAAATCAATGCCACAGAGATCAGACACATCATAAGCATTCAGTAAAAAAAAATGTAAAGCAAATGTATAATATATTGTCAAATTTACTGTGCAATAAACTTAGTGTACAATAGCCTAACTTATTATCCTAATATGATATATATTAATGCAAATAGTATGTTGATGAATACTATTAATGCTTTTAAATTCTACTTTCTTATTAAGTGGGAGTGTCTTCAAATATATTAGGTCTAACCAAATAAAACTGCCCAATTTTATGTTAAAAATGGTTTGATTTGGGCAGTTTCATATGTTTCAACTTAATACTGATACCCATAAATGAACAATATAATAGCAAAACTTTTGAAAAATTACTAAACTGCAGAATCACACATATAGTATTTAATCTCCAAATGTACAAAGAACTTATAGATTTAAGGATAACTGTAAAACTTATAACATTTGCTATAAAAGATCACTTTGAAAAATAATGTGCAAAATATAGTATAGGAAATGAGAAAAAAAGGAAATCATTTGAGAATAGTAGTTTATGGCATCCTGGGGAATATTTTTCCTTCACACCTCTGTAACTTTCCACATGTTTTCAAAAAGAAGTGAAGAATTTGGAGAGGGTTCAAACAACAACTAATGAGAACTAATATAATTGAAAATTTAGAAAATAGATTTATTACAAAGGCAACCAAAATGGAATTATTTCATCTGAAGAGGAAAAACCTGTGTTGAAAAATATGGCAACCAATTTTAAGTAGATTTCATAAAAATTTAAAAAGAGATCTAAAGGAGCTTATCTATCTGTTTGGTAATTCAAATCATCTTCTAGTTTATTAGATGCCAGCAGAAAGCACATTAGTTGAATAAAGAGATCTGAGATACACTGGAAGTGTACTGTTTCTCACCTATTAATCTGTATTTGGGAGGTGCAACCATACTATACAAGATCATCTCAAATCCAAGTTTCCTGTCATGCTGTTATCCCCCATATAAGTGTCAGCAAACTATGGCCTAAGAAGCAAATTCTGCCCCCCCCCCACTTTTGTAAATAAAGTTCTAAACAGCTACACCCATTCATTTATGTATTGTCTATAGCTCTTTTCACATTTTAATGGTAGAGTTGAGCGGTAGTGACACAGACCACATAGCCTACAAAATCTAAAATATGTACTATCTGGCCTTTTAAAGAAAAAGTTTTCCCAACCCTGCCATAGGGTGATGTCCTTGCCTACATGGTTAAATCGAGCTCACCACCAATACACCACATCCCAGCCAGTGCTTAGAGGGCAAAAGACAGAGTTGAAGGCAAACTATTTACTTTCCAAAAAAATGACTTGAAGTTACACATATCACTTCTACTCATATCCCACTGGCAGGAAGGTAGTGGAGCAGAAATGTGCCCACCTAAAACGTAATTTCAAAGACAGAAGCTACAGGCTCAATTGCTGCAGGAGCATTTTTCCATTCCCTCTTCACCCCTCACCCCCCCTGCCATCCACATGTACACACAGAAACAGGATATATGCTCAACAATTTTACATTCAGTTATACTTTTAACTGCCTTATCTTAGAAAGTCTCCATGTTAGGTGTCTTAGAGATAGGCTTATTAAATAGAGCAGGGGTCAGTAAACTATGTCCTAAAGGCCAAGTTCAACCCACTGCCTAATTTTGTAAATAAATTTTTAGAGAACTCAGCCATGCTTATTTACTTACAAACTGTCTATGGATGCTTTTGCACTACAAAAACACAGTTCAATAGCTGCAACAGAGACTGTAGGAAGTGTTAAGCCTAAATTATTTACTATTTTGCCAATTAAAGAGAAAATTTTCCAATCTCTGATCTACACTACTCTAAGGAGCTCTTATTTTTATTTGAACTCATGATTATATTCACAATAGCAAAAAATAAGTTTGAGTATGAGCAAGAATTTCCTAACTCTAAATATAGACAAACCTTAAAATTGATTTCCTCTTACACTTCTTGAATTTTTTCCTGAATCTTCGGCCGAAAAGGTACTTGTTTAGTTAAATATTTTTATAAATAAATAAGTTTTATATGGAAAATGTGTTATTTACATAATGGAATACTACTCTGCTATAAAAAGAATGAAATACTGCCATTTACAACAACATGGATGGACCTAGAGAGAATGATATTAAGTGAAACGAGTCAGGCATAGAAAGAAATATCACATGTTCTCACTTATTTGTGGGAGCTAAAAATAAATAAATAAATACACAAATAAACTGGGGGGAGGGGAGGGAAGAAGACACAACAATTACAATTCCTTGAAGTTGATACAACAAGTGAACAGATATAAGGTTGTTGCGAGGGAGTGGGCAGAGGGAAGAGGGGGGAGGTTTCGGTAACGGGCCACAATAATCAACCACATCATATATTGACAAAATAAAATAAAATAAAAAGTATATATGTATGTATGTATAAGAGAACAAAATTAAATAAATAAATAGATAGATAAATAAATAAATAAAATAGTCTTATTAATACAAAGAAAAAGGATGGTCTTTTCAATAAATGATGCTGTGTCAATTGGATATCTAATCGAAAACCAATAACTCTTGACTACCCTTCTGTTATCCATACCATACAAAAATCATTTCTAGATTGACTATAGCTGTAAATATGAGAGAAAAAAACAAGCTTTTAGAAGAAAGCATAAAAAAATTAAGACATTGGAATAGGTTAATATTTTTTAAACATGTCATAAAGACCACTAAGAAGGACAGCATTAAAAATAAAGATTTCTTTTCATCAAAAGATATCATTAAAGGACTCACACTTCCTAATTTCAAAACTTACTACAAAGCTACAGTAATCAAACAGTGTGATACTGACATAAAAACAACATACAGACCAATGGAATAGAATAGGGAGCCTAGAAATAAACCTTCACATATATAGTCAAATGATTTTTGACAAGGGTACCAAGATCATTCAATAGTGAAAGAACAGTCTTTTCATCAAATAATCCTAGGAAAACTAAATATCCACATACAAAAGAATGAAGTTGGACCTTTACCAAACACCATACACAAACATAAACTCAAAATGGATCAAAGACCTAAATGTAAGATCTAAAACTATAAAACTCTAAGAAGAAAACATAGGGCAAAAGCTTTACAACATAAGACTTGGCAGTAATTTATTGGATATAACACAAAAGACACCAGCAACAAAAGAAAAAAATAGAGAAACTGGACTTCATGAAAATTTTAAAATGTTGTGCATCAAAAGACACTATCACCAAACTACAAAGGCAACCTACATAATGAGAAAAAATATTTACAAATCATATATCTGATTAGGGATTGATATCCAGAATATATAGAAAATGTCTCTCATTTAAATGTACATAGATTATTATTTTTTCAGATATGTACCATGTTTCAAAATGCACAATACAAAGCCAAAACCATAGAAAATTTTTTATCCAACAAAGCTCTATGAAAAAAAATAACCCAATTCAAAAATGGGCAAAGGACTTGAATAGGCATTTCTCCAAAGAAGATATGCAAATAACCAATAAGCACATGAGAAGATACTCAAAATCACTAATCACTAGAGAAATGCAAATCAAAACTATAATGAAATACAATCTCATTAGGGTTGCTACTATCAAAAACACAGAGAATAAGTGCTGGTGAGAATGTGAACTAGTTGGAACCTTTGTTCAGTGTTGGTAGGAATGTAATACAGAACAGCTGCTGTGGAAAACAGTATGATGATTCCTCCAAAAAACTGAAAATAGAATTATCATATTATTAGCAATTCTACTTCTAGGTACACATACAAAAGAATAGAAAGCAGGTTCTCAAAGAGATCCTTGGATACTCACGTTTATAGCAGCATTAGTCACAACAGCTAAAATGTGGGAGCAACGCCCCTGTCCATAAATGAATGAATGGATAAGCAAAATGTGGTATATGCATACAATAGAATTTGAGTCAGTCTCAAAAAGGAGGGAAATTCTGACATGTGCCACAACATGGATGACCCTTGAAGACATTATGCAAAGTGAAATAAGCCAGTCACAAAAAGGCAAATCCTGTACAATTCACTTATATGAAGTACCTGGAATCATGAAATTCACAGAGACAGAATGGTGGCTGCCAGGGCCTGGGAAAAGGAGAGAAGGGAGAGTTATTGTTTACTGGATATAGAGTTTCTGCTTTACAAGATTATAAGAGTTTCAGAGACAGAGATGGTGGTTGTTGTGCAACGTTATAAATGTATTTAATACTACTGAACTGTACGTATAAAAAATGCTTACAATTCTTGTTATCTGTTTTTACCACCATAAAAACTGGGAAAAATATAAATAAAAATTTTTAATATACCATAAAGAGAGTGAAAAGGAAAGCGCAGAGCTGAGAGAAGATACTTGTAATACATATACCTGACATAAAACTGATATCCACCGTATTTATACAAATCAACTTATAAAATAGAAAATTTAGAAAATTATTTGAGCAGGCACTTACCAAGGAGCCAGTACCTAATTAAATGATACAAAATGATGCTCAATTTTATATGTCATCCAGGAAATGCAAATTAAATTTACAATATGATACCCATACTCATCTTCAGAATAGCTTAAATAAAAAAGATAGAAAATGCCAACTATTGACAAGGATGTAAAGAAACTAGAACTCCAATACATCACTAGCGACAGTGTAAATGTTACAACCATTTTGGAAAACAATTTAGTAATAACCACTAAAGCTGAATAAACGTGTTCACAAAAAGATACGTGCAGCAGTATCAATAGTACTGCTATTTGCAATCACTAAAAACTGGAAACTACCCAAATGCCCGTGAACAGTAGATGGAATAAGTAAATAGTGGTATATTCACATAATAAAATACTATCCAACAATAGGAATAATATGCATGAATCTCAAAAGTGTTAAATGAAAGACATGAAAGAATATATAAGATTATGGTTTGTTCTTATACAATCTTTTAAAATTGGCTAAATTAATCATGAACAGTATATGGAATAAGTAAATAGTGGTATATTCACATAATAAAATACTATCCAACAATAGGAATAATATGCATGAATCTCAAAAGTGTTAAATGAAAGACACGAAAGAATATATAAGATTATGGTTTGTTCTTATACAATCTTTTAAAATTGGCTAAATTAATCTCAGAAGTCAAATAGTGATACCCTGGGGAATAGTTAGTGACTGGATATGGGCACAAGATTGTGGGGAGGTCTGTTAGGATTCTTGTAATGTTGTTTTTCTTGATTTAAATGCTGGTTAGTGGGTGTGCTCACTTTGTGAAATAATTTCAGGCTACACACTTAAGACTTATCTGCATTTACATTACCTCAAACTTCAATAAAGCATTCCATTTCTTGGCTTGAACACTGGTTTCATTGGTATGTTCACATTATGAAAATGTACAAACCTGCACATATATGATTTGTGAATTTTAAAGTATAGATATTAAACTTCAAAAAAATTTACCTAAAATGTAAAATGGAAAAATAAAATTCTTCTATCTAAAATCAGCCATGTCCATTGCCATACATAATTTGAAACTGAATAGCAAGAGGACAGAAGACCCTTCTCCATGTCAGCTGAAGGAGTACTCTTTAGACCTTTTCTTCTGGCAATTCTGACAAACATCTACCTTTGCTGTATTTTATCATTTGCCCTAAAAATGCATATGATTCTGTTAGAATAAGAGAAAGGGCATGAAAAAGATAGGAAAAGGTATTTGCTTTAACTCCCTGGATACTTTTTTTTTTATCAACCTTTCTCTCCTTTCTATTCTTAGTTTCACCCTTCAGCCCACTTGAGAATTTTGCTCAAGCTATTCTTGGTCATTTGTGCATTTTTATTCATTTATTTATTTATTTTGCTTTGATTTTGGATATGTTAATAGTACACAAAATGTTTAATTGGGATGGCCAACAAAGGTAAAATAGGGAATCAAATAAGCAAAACTGACAGTCATTTCATGACCATTTTCTAAAACAAAATTTGTGAGCAAAATTTGCGAAGAGTTTATCAAACTCCTTATGAAAACCTCCACTTAGGTCACTGAATAATTATAAACTATTAGCCTAGAGCCCAGAGGAATCAAGGTTGAATTTAGCTTCCTTTAATCCTCAATTGACTTTTTATTTATTTATTATTTTTTTCCTTTTTGTCTTTTTTCGTGACCGGTAACAGGATCGCAACCCTCGGTGTTGCGCCCGCACCGCGCTCAGCCAGTGAGCGGGAACTGGTCTCCACATGGGATCTGAACCCTCCGCGGGAGCGCCCAAGCGGCGCACTCTCCAGTGTGCCACCAGGCCGGCCCCTCAATTGACTTTTTAGAAAACATTTCTCTCTTAATTTTAAAATCTAGAAATGAAAATAGATCCTTCCAATGTGATGAACAGTTTAAATCACTTCGTACTTTAAAAATTTACTACACTTACTGTGTATATTACTGTGAAACTAAATATCTTTTAAAAAGATGGATGTTTCAAAATAAACAGAGCAAAACAAATTTACTTATTTCTATAATTATTTGTATCTTACAACTCATAAGTTCTATAATTAATTATAATTATAAATGAAAAAAGTTATTATAATAACAAGGATTTTAACACTTTTTTGCTCTAATTATGTCAGCATGTTTAGAACCTTATAAATTAAACTGAAATTTTTGTTTGTGGTATAAACAAAGTGTTTATCATGGAATTTTATGATGAAATTAAAGAAAATTATTTTTAAATTATTGCTGCAAGTATGCCTATTAAGACATTTTTTCTAAGTTCCTAATATTTTAATACTAGTATTTCAACCCAATCCTGGATTAGAGATAATAAGAAACTAGCAAAATTGTATTCTATTATAGCAAATTTAAAGACTCTTTTTATATCAACAATAATACAAAGGTAGCCAGGAATCTCTTTCAAATAGAATTCAATAGTTAGAGATAATAAGAAACTAGCAAAATTGTATTCTATTATAGCAAATTTAAAGTCTCTTTTTATATCAACAATAATACAAAGGTAGCCAGGAATCTCTTTCAAATAGAATTCAATATAGTACAGTTTGGGCTCTTAAGTTCTGCTGTAAGAGGTATAAATTAATGAGGAAAATAAAGCAGATGGAAGAGGCAGGAGTTTTCTTTGTTCACAAACACTTGATCAGCAATTTAAAAGTCCAAAAGACTCCGCAGCAGAGGGTGAGCTGAACGGCCCTTTGACTCGCCAAGAATAAATCAAATTTTTGAAAGTAGATTGAAGTAATTTTGTTTGGGGGGAGGGTTTGCTTTGTCCCCCACGCTGGAAATTATACAGTAAAGCCCAAGAGGAGAAAATGCTGTGAGCTTCCATTTTTTTATTTTATTACCATCATAACGTCATTCCTTCGGTGTACAATTCTCTACAAGTCTAGGAGAGGTGGGTAGGGAAAGGAAAGTCAAGTATCTCAATTGTTAGGCTGATTGCATCCAAACATACTTTAAAAGTCAGTGTTTGTCACACGGCAGGAGAGCTGTTTGCACTGCCCTGGAAGGAAAAAGAAAGCCGGTTCCAACAGCGACTCTGGGGAATGTGCTCTCGGCCCCCCTGCCATGCTTACTTAAGCTAATGGAAGGTCTTGCCTTTCAGCGGCCGCTGCACTGGGATACCGGACAAACAGCTCCCCTCGACCCCTGGCAGGCAGGGCCCCTCTTCAGCACATCATTAAAAGCACATGCACTTGCTTCACATCCATTGGCAGACGGTGGCAAGATCCAGGACTTCTACCCTGAAGCCAAGGAGAAGCCATCGCGGTGGAAAACATCCTCGCTTTGAAAATCCAAGCCTAAATTAAAGAACTACATGAGATTAGGAGCCTGCGGAACATTAGTTGGCTACAGGGGTGAGGAGAGACACAAAAAGCACAGCAGGTAAGAGCTGGGGTAGTTGCCAAGAAGGAACTGTCCCGGGTGGCGCAGTGAAAAGGATCTCAGAACTGGAGGCCTGTCCCTTTGAGTCTTCCATGCGTGCTCAAGCTTGTCTTCTTCCATCAGCTTCGGGAGGAGGGACGTTGTCAGAGCCTTTCCTATCGGTGCAGCTAATCCTGTTATCAGCTTGGTTATAAATGTTAACGTTCCCTGGCTCTTCGGTCATGGTGCCCCGTCAGACTGAAGGCTGTTGAGAAGCCCCATCAGCAGCTTTGCCTCTCCCTGCGAGAAATCGATGAGACGCAGGGCCAAGCCGAAGCGATGGCAGCCTATCCGGAGAGCTGCGTGGACGCCACCGTGCTGGACTTCGTCGCAGACCTGTCTCTGGCCTCCCCGAGACACCCTCTCCTCTGCGACTTGGCACCCGGGGTCCCCTTTGGGAACCGAGCCCTTGCGCTCAGAAAGGGCAGACCCGGGAGGCTGGCGCGGTGTGAGGAGGGGGACCCAGAAGAAGAGGACGGCGAAATAGAGGGAGGGGACGAGGAGGAGGGGGAAGAGGAGCGCGGAAAAGGCGTCTCCCTCCTAGGCCGCCCCAAGAGGAAAAGGGTGATCACCCACGCCCAGCGCCAGGCCGCCAACATCCGCGAGAGGAAGAGGATGTTTAACCTCAACGAGGCCTTCGACCAGCTGCGGAGGAAGGTGCCCACTTTTGCTTACGAGAAGAGGCTGTCCCGGATCGAGACCCTACGCCTGGCCATCGTCTACATCTCCTTCATGACGGAGCTCTTGGAGAGCTGCGAGAAGAAGGAAACCGGCTGAGCCCGGGTGGGATGGGGGTCCCCCTGCTCGCCTTGGCGCTCCAGGGCTGGGGTGTCTCGGGACCGGGCAGTGGGTGCGGCTGAAAGCAAGGAGGGACGCCCCAAGACGAAACTTCTGGCCTTCTGAAGCCTGGGTGGGAGATGATAGAATCCCCACAGCCCCAGGGAAGAGTGGCAGCTGTAGAATTAATATATACGCCATCGCCTTCAATGGAGTCGGGGTCGGGGGCGAGTGGGGCAGGTGAGAACGTGCCGCGGCGAGTCCGGGCAGGGGATTCCGCGGCCCGCGTGGGTGGGAACCTGATCCTGCCCGCAAGCGGCAGACTGCGGACTTCTGTAAAGTCCAATTCTGTCTTCCTTACCTTTTTTTATTTTTATTTTTTTCCAATAAGAATAATAAAGTAGAAATTCTTACTTTTTTTTTTTTTTTTAAGCCTCAAAAAAGAGGTGCCACGCCATCCTCTCCAGGCGCTCCGGAGCCCGCGCGGGAGGGGAGGGCCCGCAGCGTGGACCAGCGAGGCGCGCGGGGGGCGGGCTTTTCTCAGCAGCCAAGGGCTCCCGATCTCCCGCCCGGTCCTTCGAGGCTTGTCGAGAGAACTAGACAGGGAGAGACGGAAGGAAGAAGGGGAGTCGAGGGGACAAAGTGCGATCTCTGAGAAGGAACATCATTCCTGCACTCTCTCTCCCTCCCGTCCCCTCGTCGTCCCTTTCTCTCTCTCTCCTTCTCACTCCCTCCCTCCCTTGTCACCCCCCTCCCCCGGATGATCTGGTTTAGCGAATGAGAAAGTGGGGAGGGCTGCCACCTAGATTCCGGAGGTGGATAGCTTTGTCGCCTGGCAGCGTGTCACGGGGCCACAGTGCTGTTCATTCAGTGCCTTAGTCCGAGTGCAAATCACCGCTTTGCCCCTTAAGCGCAGAATCAACAACCCTGTTCGGGTCCCTCCCGGCCCCGAGCTGGAGTGAAGGGCGGGTGGCACCTCTGCC
This sequence comes from Galeopterus variegatus, assembly GCF_000696425.1. NCBI lineage: Eukaryota > Metazoa > Chordata > Mammalia > Dermoptera > Cynocephalidae > Galeopterus > Galeopterus variegatus. Next base: position 399,162 of record NW_007729652.1, read on the forward strand.
CAAGAGCTCGGGGCACACCTGGGCCTGCAGGGGGCCTCGGGCGCCTCTGCGCCTTCGCCTCTCTTCAGCGCTTCCAACTGTCACCCGGCGGGAAAGGGTCCGGTATTTCCCGGCGCAGGGCCGCCTAAGCGTGCACTTCTACACTTTTAGCTGTAGGTAGTGGAACACTGCTTTAATTCCAATGGCATCTAGGGACACAAGGGGAGGCGAAAAGTTGAAAGAGAAGATGCGTTCCGACACTCTGCAAAATTCCTGCCATGGAGATGAGGCTGAAGTGGGTCCCTGCCGAGAGGCCACCCCCAGATAGGACCCTTTGCCATTCCACAATTTTCCTTCTGGATGACTTGTTAGCACCTGAACTGGTGTCCTACAGAGAGCAGTGGTAAGTGAGGAGAGAAACCGGAGTGAATAATGCCCCTGCCACTGTAAATTCGGTAATCCTAAAGGATAAATCGTCACTGATTATTCACGCACTTATTTGCCCCTCATTGTGCTCACGCATGTGCAAGCACACGATTCTCCCTGTCGAACTTTTAAAAATAGAATTCATTTTTTTAAGAGGAAATATATACATATCTTGGAAAACAAAAGCTAGGAGGAAAAAAGAAAATTTAAATCACTCCACATTACCATATTGTTAGCATTTTCATCTACTCCCTTCTAGCCTTTTTTTCCCCTATGCAGTTATAAATTCAATTATTTAACAAATCTGAGATACTTTTAGATACTGATGGTTTTTTCACTAGGCATTATAGAATGAGCACTTTTTCACTGACTTTAATGTTATTTAAACATGATTTTTATTACTGTACTTTATTGTCATGTCTGTGTATCACAAGCTAACCCCAATCTGAAACAAGTGAATAGTTAAAATATTTCCTTTGAAAAAAAATAGATAATACTGCAAAGGGCATTCTTATTAATGTCTTCTCTATTTCCTGATACAAGATATCTAGAAGTAAAATTTCTGGATGAAGTGAACATTGAAGTTTGTGGATATAAATGGCCAGATTTCCTTTCTGGTAGGTTCTACCCACATTCCCACCCACTAGCATTGCAGGAATTTGCTTGTCTTCCGATACCTTCATCAATAATACTTAGAACATTTAAAACTTTTCCAAGTTCTCTTTACCATAGACACTGGATTAATTCTGAAATGATCCCGCACCTCCAAGATATTTTCGTGTTTTGACCGTGTCTTTCCACTAGCACTTTTTCCACCTCGACCATAAGATCAAGTAAGGGGATAAAATGTAAACAGCTAAGACCAAATAATATCAAAACCAGGGAGTGTTTTCTACTACTATTGTTATTCTCTAGTATCTTCATGAAAATAAACTGAGATTCAGACAATGAGCTCTACAGCAGTTCTATAAAGTAAAACTGCTTATTTTTATTTTTTTCTTCTTTTTCTAGACAACCTTTTAGTTAACGAGACTAGCATATCTCTATTTTTTTAAGATACGATGTTCAGTTTGATATGTGAAAGGAAAATAGCTAACTATTTCTCAACTCATCATCAAACGGTATTCTGTACTCCAACTCATTATGGGGTGCTAGTGACCCCATTGGTCTCTCATGTTTATCTATCCAGTTACTCATTCATTCAATCAAAAATGTGTTAACTTTTTACAGATAATGTGAATGGGCCTAAAGTTGAGTTTACAAAAGCTCCCTTCTTTCTCCCACATCAAGTCTTCCTGGAAATTAAACATTTTTTTTTTAATCTGTTTAAGTGTTTAATAAGGAAAAGAAAAAATGTGGTTCAAATCCAAAATTCCTTAATATTTTGTTGAAAGTGCAAGTTTTGAGAACCAGAAATAAAACAAAACTCTGTAGACCAGGGACCATCAATATCATTGGGTCCTGAAGAGTGAATATAGCCATAAATCATCCTTAATCCTCTCACTCATATATCTAACCCACTCTGTTACATTCTTAGCAAGCACATAATATTCCTACAGTGAACACCTCTTCACCACACTGAGTCAAACCTAAAGAACTTGTAAATGAAAACTTCTCTCCCCAGTATTACTAGAAGAATTATATCCACCATTCTTAAAATGGTTGCAATTCATAAATGTTTTGTTTTTTGTAAGTTTTCACACATTTAGAAGCTGCCCCCAAATGTAGTCTTTTAAGGCATTTTCATAATCATTGTACTAATAAAATAATGAAAAGCCAAATCAAGATCAAAGACAAAAAGAAATGGATTGACTTATTTCTTACACAAAATCATTTGTAGAGATAAGACAAAATGATGCGTGAGTGACAGAACATAAATCCAGTGCACGCCGTATTTTGAGACACAGATTTTCTAAGTTTTAATTTTAGTTTCCCCCGTGTTAGAGCCATAAAATCAGTGTACTTTTTAATATGAGCATATTTTTAGTATACACACAGTGTTAAATTATTTTATTCTTTATTATCTTATAAGCCAGCATTGATAAAATTATCAGTGGACACTGGCTTTTCAATAACTTTCACTGGTAGGAAAAAAAATCCTAATGGTATCAGTCACTTCTGGAAAATCATGATAATTGGTGCTTGAAATTTTAAAGTTATTTTGACATTTAGATTCTAAATACTATTTTAGACATTGCTTGGAGGTGATTTATTTATATATTCTTTACTGACTGAAAACTGAGTTTTGGTCTCAAACTAAGTTCTCCAGAACTATTGGATTACTGTTAGTATTCAGACATGTAAACCATAAAAAGATCTAAATGGAATCATATTTGAAAGACATAGTTAAGCTTTCTGAGGAAAGTAAAAATAATCAGAAGCCTTTGCCATCAACAGGGAGCTATTCAGGCTGATCATCTATTACAGTTTAGTTGCCCAATGCAAAATCTAATTTGCCAAAATTAGCACTGGAAACCAAACCAAATATTCTGCTAGTATGCATAATTCCTGTATCAACATACAATTAAACCCCTTGGATTGGTGTTTATTATCACATTTCTCATAATTTCCATTATAAAAACACTCTGGTGGAAAGTTTACAACATAGCTATAAAAATTGTGAGATGAAACCTGATAAGCATGATTTTGGACACCCTTTTTCCTAATTACACATCTTTAAAGGAAACTTCAAAGGTAATGAAGGCACAAGTAAACTTTCCAAAATGTACCTGTGACTTCAAAAAAACAAGAGAATCCACTTAATACAAAGTATAAATTAGATTATTATTTTATTTTAATCAAAAAGAGCTAGCAGATTAATAGTGAAGTTCAGTCCCATGCCAACATTATTTATAGAGTAATATTATTGTATTAAATTATATTCTAAATGTTTTTAGAAAAGTGGTGAAGTTTTGCTATATATCTATAAGTTGGCCCAAGTTCACTCAAAGATTCCTGAACTTTGCCAACATTTTGGGTGAAGTGAAGCCCAATTTCTGGTCAGCACCCTCTCTTCCTGTGAATACTGGAGTAAAAAAAAGGTTACAAAACAAGAGTCAGCAATTCTGACCATTTTGTTTTGACTTTGGGGTTTCTTTGAATCTGAAGCTCAAAACCAAACCTGGTGGAGGAGGAGAAGGAAAGAAAAGAAGCAATGCAAACTGACAGGAATAAAACACCAAAAAGATGGAAAAACTTCTTCAAGTTTCCTATAAACCAAAGCCTATATACATTTCCACAACTTTCTCTGTGACACCAAATTTTTAGTTCTTTGCCTGTTACACATTCCTTACAGGAGTATAAGGACATGAAAATTATGAATGTCTTTTAAGACACTCTTTGAGGCTAATATTTGGTAGAATCCCACCCTCAATTTCGTAGAAGGTAATAAACTTTAAACATTCAGTGAAATCAAGAATTTGACTAATACAGCATGATGGAAATAATCATAATAATATGCTTTATGTTTGTTTAGTGCTTTATTGTTTTCAGAGCAGCATTCAGCATTCACATAACATTCCCTCATTTGATCTCTATAACCGGATTTCAACAAGATCTAGAGTCTCGCAATTAAATTCAGTCATCAGTGTAGCATCTTAAAAATTCCTTTGCTCATCGTTGAAATCAGCCTGATACTGAGATTCCTAGAAAAGGACTGAATGTCACATATAAGCACCACATCACTTTGAAAGGCATTGCCTTCAAAGATCAAAAGCACCTTAACATGTTCTGTGGATGATAAATTATACAAAAGGCTGGTATGGTCTGGCTCCCTCAAAGGACAAATTTTACAACCTTCTATTTAGGGCTCTGTGAAGGAGATTTCCACCTGCAGCCAACAAATGTAGATGACCTCAAAGCAGCTGTATGGACAGTTTTTTATGATTTCCAGTCTTCAAAAGAAAAAAAAAGTCTATGAAAATATAGAAATAGATCAAACAGTTAGTAAAAAATAGAAGGCAAAAACATCGTGTAAATGTATTTGAATGAATGAATTATTGCACTATTATTTTACTCCAGAAAATTTTGTAACTTTTTCAAAAGAGAGTAAAACCCCTATCAATATTTGTTACTGGTCAGATTTTAAACTGATTGGCTATATTGAATCCCATAGTTTACTAAAATGTTGCATAAACTAGAAATCGTCTCAAGGAGAGCAACAAAATAATTGGACTAGTAGGTCTAGATGAAGTAATAATATCAATAATGTAAGTGATGGAGTTCAGATGTGTTGTCCCCTCCAAAACTCATGTGGAAATATGATCTCCAATGTGGAAGTGTTGGAAACTGATTGAGTCATGGGGGTGGATCCCTCATGAATGTATTAATTCTCTCCCTGGGGGGAGGGGGGATTAATGAGTGAGTTCTTGCTCAATTAGTTCCCATGAGAGCTCGTTGCTTTAAAAGACCCTTGCTCCTTCTCTCTCTCTCTTCCTTTCTCTCACCATGTGATCTGCTTATACCTGTCGGCTGCCTGTCACTTTCTGCCATGAGTAGAAGCAGTCTGAGTTCCATGCCAGATGCAGCTGTCCCTGAATCATAAGCCAAATAAACCTCTTTTCTGTATAAATTACCCAGTCTCAGGTGTCTGTTATAGCAACACAAAATGGGCTAAAACAGAAAATTGGTACCAAGGAGTGGGATGTTGCTATACAGAAACCTGAAAATGTGGATGCAGCTTTGCTACTGGAAAATGGGTAAAGCTTGGAGGACTTAGAAGAAGAGGAAAAGACAAGGGAGGGTTTGGAATGTCTTAGAGACTTATGTGGTGGTGAGCAGAATGCTGGTAGAAATGTGGACAGTAAAGGCCATGCAGATGATGAGGTCTCAGATAGAAATGAGGAACTTATTGAGAATTGGACAAAAGATAACCCTTGCTACACCATAGCATGGAACCTGGCTGCATTGTGTCCATGCCCTTGGACTTTGTGGAAGTTGGAACTTAAGAGTTGTGAACCAGAGCATTTGGCCAAAGAAATTTCTAAGCGGCAAAGCATTAAGGATGCTGCATGGCTACTTCTAACAGCCTACTCTGAGTTATGGCAGCAATGGCATAACATAAAGCCAGAATTTAAAAGGGAAGCAGAGTGTAAAGATTTGGAAACTTTGAAGCCTGGCCATGTGGTAAAGAAGCAGAGAGCCAGAGAACAATGCAAGGGTGAAGCTGATAAACTGTTTGCTAAAGACATTATCTTGGCAGTGAGGCAGCCAGATGCTAAGGACCAGGACAATGGAAAAAATGCCCTAAAGGCATTTGAGAAGTCTGGAAGGGTGCCCCACCCATCAAAGACCCTGAGGCCTAGAAGGACTGAGTTATCCTGGAGGAAAGACCTGGAGCGCAGCTGCCCTTGGGATCCTGCTCCCTGCATCCCAGCTGCTCTGGCTGGGGCAGCCCCAAGTGTGGTTCATGCAGCAGCTCTGGAGAGTAGAGGCTCCAAATCTCAGTGGTGTCCACGTTGTGTTAAGTCTGCAAGCCAGCAGAACATGTGAGCAGTGGAGGTGTGGCAGCCTCCACCCAGATTCCAGAGGATGTATAGAAAAGCCTGGGGGCCCAGGCAGAAATCTGCCACAGGGGCGGAGCCACTGCTGAGGCCATCTATGAGAGCAATGCTGAGCAGTCGGGTTGGAGCCCTCACAGGGAGCCCCCACCAGGGAAATGTCTAGTCGAGCCAAGGCAGTGGGACCACCATGGAGACCTCAGAATTATGGAACTACCAGAGTGGAACACCGGCCTGGAAAAGTTGCAGGCACCAGCACAGCCCACTGGGCTGCGCCTGGCAGATCTGCAGGAATGAGGCTGCCTGATGCTTTGGGGGCCCAGATGCCCAATTGTGCCCAGGATGCAGGACTTGGAGTCAAAGAACATTATTTTGGAGCTTTAAGACATAATGTCTGCCCTGCTGGGTTTCAGACTTGTTTGGGGCCTGTTTTTCCTTTCTTCTGGCCTGTTACTCGCATTTGGAACGGGAATGTGTACCCAATGTCTGTTCCACCATTGTATCTTGGCAGTAGATAAATTTGGTTTTGTTTTCACAGGTTCACAGCTGGAAGGACTTTTGCTTTTGGTCTCAGATGAGACTTTGGACTTTGGACTTTTAAGTCAGTGCTGGAGCAAGCTAAGACTTTTGGGGCTGTTGGGATAGAATGATTGTATTTTGTATGTGAGAGTGACATGAGTTTTGGGCAGCCAGGGGCAGAATGATGGAGTTTGGATGTGTTGTCCCCTCCAAAACTCATGTGGAAATTTAACCTCCAATGTGGCAGTGTTGGAAACTGATTGAGTCATAGGGGCAGATCCCTCATGAATGGATTAATTCTCTCCCGGGGGGAGGAGGGATTAATGAGTGAGTTCTCACTCAATTAGTTCCTGCAAGAGCTCATTGCTTAAAAAGACCCTGGCACCTTCTCTCTTTCTCTTGCTTCCTCTCACATTGTGATCTGCTTGTACCCACCGGCTGCCTGCCACTTTCTGCCATGAGTAGAAGCAACCTGAGGCCCACGCCAGATGCAGCTGTCCCAGAATCATAAGCTAAATAAACCTCTTTTCCTTATAAATTACCAGTTTCAAGTAATTTCTGTTATAGCACCACAAAATGGACTAAAACAGTAAATAATAATGTCTATAATAATATATCTATTGTATTGCTTGCTTATAACAGCACATGTTCTAAATACTGTGTTGAGATCTTTACATATCTTTTAAAGTCCTCATAATAATTGTAATTTTAGGATATACTCTTTTTTTTTTTTTTTTTTTTTTTTTTTTTTGGTAGCTGGAGGGCAAGCGGAACCAAGTTGAACCCTTGACTTTGGCGTTACAAGGCTGTGCTCTCTAACTGACTGAGCTAACTGGCCAGCCCAATTATAGGGCCGTTTTAGTCTGTTTTCTGTCACTTATAACAGAAAACCTAAACCTGGGTGATTTATAAAGAAATGAAATCTATTTCATACAGTTTCAGAAGCTGGGAAGTCCAGGGGTTGCATCTGGTGAGGGAACTCTCTACAGGGTCCTGTGGTGATTCAGGCAATCACACGGCAGAGATAACATGAGCAAGAGCAAGACAGCTAACTTTCTCACTTGCTCTCCATTAGAACCTTCCCCTGACAACCCATTAAACCGTCAACCCATTACGTAATGAATGGATCATCAATCCGTTCTCCAGGGCACAGTCCTCATGATCCAATCACCTCTTACAGGCCCACCTTCTCCCATTATATTGGGGGTTAAGTGCCAGCATGAGTTTGGGAGGAAATTCAAGCCACGTCACACACTATTCTTACATCCATAGTGGTGAGGACACATGGAATAGAGAACTTAAATAACTTTCCCAAGCTCAATCAGCTAAAATAGTGAAGCTAAGATTTACACCCAGTCAAGGATTTCAGAGCCCAAACTCTAAGGAACTAAAACTATTTGGAAACAATGATATGAACATCATATTTAAGCAGAAATGTCATGAAAGAAAGGATAACTACTCTTCATCTTTGCATGGTCCTGTGAATCTATTATTATTTCAAAGTTAAAAAGTAAAAAATGAAAAAGGAATCAGATAACTACTATGACAATCCTTTGAACATAGGTTCAAAGCAACATGCAAATGGAAATTACCATTAGTTTTAAGGAGCTATTCAGATACTTGATTCATGTCTTGTTCTCCAATTCTTCAAGTAAATCATGAAAGTGAAATCAACATTTTGTTCATGGTATTATGGGGGATGTGGAATAAAAATTGGGACTTGCTTTTCAACTCTGACCTTAAAGGGTATACAGCCAAGAACTGTGTCTAACTTTGGGTTCCTTGGTCTGTGCTAACATTTTTAGCCAGATACATTCTAAGTATGGATTTGTAGTATTTGTACATTCTGCTGCCCACTAAATTGAATAACTTAAACCTACCCAACCTGATCTATAAAGTAGATATCATAAATACAAAATTAAAGAATCAGAGGTGATAATATACAGTGCTTAGTACAGTATTTCAAACAAAGTAAATACTTAGCCAGAAGCAATATTAAATAGGCTGTCCTGCTTCACCTAAATAGAGTCAGAATCTTTTAAATAGCATGGAATGTTGTGCCAATTTAATCTGATGCCTTAACGGCTTTCTGTTTTTTTAGCATAGAAATTTAAAGATAAGGCTTCTAGTCCATGGCACATGCAATCTTTGGTCTGCCAGAAAGGTCACTGTAAGCCCTACAATCTTAAAATAACCTCTAACATTTGCATATAAACTTTATCATAAGAAAAAGTGATAGCTTAATTGGTAAATTCTCTGAGAATTTATTTTTGAGCAAATTCATCTTGAAAGCTGTGCTGTTGGTGACAGTAATTGAGTAGGACTGCCTCAGTTACTTAGCACTTGTGCGTGCCTGATCTAGACTGATGCTAAATCTGCAAACCTGGAACTCACTCAGCCCAGTAAACAAGGAATGAAGTGGCCATGCTTTGTTTTAGATTCTCTGAGAAATGTAAGAGTACCTATCTACCCAGGAAGGTTAAATGGCTTCCACCTGCCTCACATAGAAAGGAATCAGGGAGGAAAGAGAAAGAACCTCTCTTTGGAGCACTGGAGAGGGCACGTAGACCCCAAAGTACGTCCTTGGACATCCTGTGTTATATCTGCTGTTTACCCAGTCTTTAAAAACTTGACACCTGACCTTATCCTCTTCACTCACACACACATATAGAGAAAGAACCTCTCTTTGGAGCACTGGAGAGGGCACGTAGACCCCAAAGTACGTCCTTGGACATCCTGTGTTATATCTGCCGTTTACCCAGTCTTTAAAAACTTGACACCTGACCTTATCCTCTTCACTCACACACACATATATATATATTTTGTGTGTGTGTGTGTGTTCTGATACAAGTGAGCTTATACAATATCGCAGAAAAAGCTTTGTATTCTTTGGCCTAGATTTATTTGCAATCTAAATAACAGTTTTTGAAAAGACAATGTTGGCCTTGACTTGCACATAATCTCTTAATATTTAAAAATGGGTAACTCTTTTTTCATCTGTCGTAATTTATATAATTTTTCCTCCTTGCCTACGAAGTTAAAAGGATAATTATTAAATATCCTGTTCCTTCTAAAAGTTCCGATTGAACTTCAAGTGGCTTATTTGAAGGGTGACGGTAGAGGGCTTTATGAAATTTACTAAAATTTTTCTGACATGGGAAACATACCCAATTTCAAATATTCTGACCATGGGTTTAAATTTTTGGCCAAAATAATTTGGTGCCTGGAGTTAACAAGCATTTGACAAGTAGTGATTTTGTTAATTGCAGAGCTTATTGGACATGCCATGCCATTTCTTTCATCATTATTCATTTGCCTAAATTCACTGAAGCCCATTAAAATTAGAGCAGATGAGCCCAGTTAAAACATATATATTGGATGCCACTTTGCTTCAAGATGACAGAACCACAAATTAAACTTCATACCCATTATTAGTATACTACATTTCATCAAATTCAATCAACTGCTTCTGAAGTTAACATAAAACAGGCTGAAAAATGCCCTGCGCTCAAAGAATTACACAACAAAANTTTTTTTTTTTTTTTTTTTTTTTTTTTTTTTTTTTGGTAGCTGGAGGGCAAGCGGAACCAAGTTGAACCCTTGACTTTGGCGTTACAAGGCTGTGCTCTCTAACTGACTGAGCTAACTGGCCAGCCCAATTATAGGGCCGTTTTAGTCTGTTTTCTGTCACTTATAACAGAAAACCTAAACCTGGGTGATTTATAAAGAAATGAAATCTATTTCATACAGTTTCAGAAGCTGGGAAGTCCAGGGGTTGCATCTGGTGAGGGAACTCTCTACAGGGTCCTGTGGTGATTCAGGCAATCACACGGCAGAGATAACATGAGCAAGAGCAAGACAGCTAACTTTCTCACTTGCTCTCCATTAGAACCTTCCCCTGACAACCCATTAAACCGTCAACCCATTACGTAATGAATGGATCATCAATCCGTTCTCCAGGGCACAGTCCTCATGATCCAATCACCTCTTACAGGCCCACCTTCTCCCATTATATTGGGGGTTAAGTGCCAGCATGAGTTTGGGAGGAAATTCAAGCCACGTCACACACTATTCTTACATCCATAGTGGTGAGGACACATGGAATAGAGAACTTAAATAACTTTCCCAAGCTCAATCAGCTAAAATAGTGAAGCTAAGATTTACACCCAGTCAAGGATTTCAGAGCCCAAACTCTAAGGAACTAAAACTATTTGGAAACAATGATATGAACATCATATTTAAGCAGAAATGTCATGAAAGAAAGGATAACTACTCTTCATCTTTGCATGGTCCTGTGAATCTATTATTATTTCAAAGTTAAAAAGTAAAAAATGAAAAAGGAATCAGATAACTACTATGACAATCCTTTGAACATAGGTTCAAAGCAACATGCAAATGGAAATTACCATTAGTTTTAAGGAGCTATTCAGATACTTGATTCATGTCTTGTTCTCCAATTCTTCAAGTAAATCATGAAAGTGAAATCAACATTTTGTTCATGGTATTATGGGGGATGTGGAATAAAAATTGGGACTTGCTTTTCAACTCTGACCTTAAAGGGTATACAGCCAAGAACTGTGTCTAACTTTGGGTTCCTTGGTCTGTGCTAACATTTTTAGCCAGATACATTCTAAGTATGGATTTGTAGTATTTGTACATTCTGCTGCCCACTAAATTGAATAACTTAAACCTACCCAACCTGATCTATAAAGTAGATATCATAAATACAAAATTAAAGAATCAGAGGTGATAATATACAGTGCTTAGTACAGTATTTCAAACAAAGTAAATACTTAGCCAGAAGCAATATTAAATAGGCTGTCCTGCTTCACCTAAATAGAGTCAGAATCTTTTAAATAGCATGGAATGTTGTGCCAATTTAATCTGATGCCTTAACGGCTTTCTGTTTTTTTAGCATAGAAATTTAAAGATAAGGCTTCTAGTCCATGGCACATGCAATCTTTGGTCTGCCAGAAAGGTCACTGTAAGCCCTACAATCTTAAAATAACCTCTAACATTTGCATATAAACTTTATCATAAGAAAAAGTGATAGCTTAATTGGTAAATTCTCTGAGAATTTATTTTTGAGCAAATTCATCTTGAAAGCTGTGCTGTTGGTGACAGTAATTGAGTAGGACTGCCTCAGTTACTTAGCACTTGTGCGTGCCTGATCTAGACTGATGCTAAATCTGCAAACCTGGAACTCACTCAGCCCAGTAAACAAGGAATGAAGTGGCCATGCTTTGTTTTAGATTCTCTGAGAAATGTAAGAGTACCTATCTACCCAGGAAGGTTAAATGGCTTCCACCTGCCTCACATAGAAAGGAATCAGGGAGGAAAGAGAAAGAACCTCTCTTTGGAGCACTGGAGAGGGCACGTAGACCCCAAAGTACGTCCTTGGACATCCTGTGTTATATCTGCCGTTTACCCAGTCTTTAAAAACTTGACACCTGACCTTATCCTCTTCACTCACACACACATATATATATATTTTGTGTGTGTGTGTGTGTTCTGATACAAGTGAGCTTATACAATATCGCAGAAAAAGCTTTGTATTCTTTGGCCTAGATTTATTTGCAATCTAAATAACAGTTTTTGAAAAGACAATGTTGGCTTTGACTTGCACATAATCTCTTAATATTTAAAAATGGGTAACTCTTTTTTCATCTGTCGTAATTTATATAATTTTTCCTCCTTGCCTACGAAGTTAAAAGGATAATTATTAAATATCCTGTTCCTTCTAAAAGTTCCGATTGAACTTCAAGTGGCTTATTTGAAGGGTGACGGTAGAGGGCTTTATGAAATTTACTAAAATTTTTCTGACATGGGAAACATACCCAATTTCAAATATTCTGACCATGGGTTTAAATTTTTGGCCAAAATAATTTGGTGCCTGGAGTTAACAAGCATTTGACAAGTAGTGATTTTGTTAATTGCAGAGCTTATTGGACATGCCATGCCATTTCTTTCATCATTATTCATTTGCCTAAATTCACTGAAGCCCATTAAAATTAGAGCAGATGAGCCCAGTTAAAACATATATATTGGATGCCACTTTGCTTCAAGATGACAGAACCACAAATTAAACTTCATACCCATTATTAGTATACTACATTTCATCAAATTCAATCAACTGCTTCTGAAGTTAACATAAAACAGGCTGAAAAATGCCCTGCGCTCAAAGAATTACACAACAAAACACAACAAAAATCTTCTCAAATTACATCCACATGAAAATATGTATTATACCTCAATCCAAACCTCAGGATCCTTACCCTGGACACCCCCAGAACTTCGACTTCTAAATTCAGCCCCTCCCTCCAATGTATGATTCACATACATGCAAACATGCAAGCATGCAAAAGTATTTCCATCCAAATACCTTAACATGTATTTTAGAATGGATTGTGCATGTGTATATTTTTTATTTCTAGCTCAAACCTTAAAAAGACTTTTCTTCCTTTTTCTACATGCTTTTGGTTTCACTTGTTTTGACTAATAGATGTCTCTTTCTTGAATACTTCTTTTGTCATAATACTATTGATTATTAAATGTTTTTATCTTTTGTCACAAAACTAGGTATTTAAGTGAGCATCAATGTCTTGACATACATTGAAAACAAGCCCAGGAATTACTCTACTTCTTCACCAAGCACTGGCCCCACATAAGTATATCAGGCCTGAATATAATTACTAAGACCAGCAGCCAGACAATGGTAGAACAGATGGTATCTGGAATTGCCATTCAGGAAGCCTACAGAACACTCATTGATTAGATGAGGTTCATTGACTCAATGAGAAAAACAGAATTTTCCCTGGGAGCACAGTTGCTTCCTCTCAGGCAGATTCAAGAGTATCTGAAGTTCAGGTAATTTACCATATCAAGAAAGGAGTTAGAAAAGATTCAAGAACACTCCCTGAACCTTGGCTCTGACTGGGGAGATCTGAGCATATTTTACAACATTATGATATTTTGTGGATTTTGACAAGTTGCCTACAGAAATTTTGTTTGTAAGAATTTAGTCTAAGGAAATAATCAAGACTATGCCAAAAGACTAGACTACAAAATACACACCTCAATATTGTTTATTATCAAAATATGGAAAATAGCCTAAATGTCTAAAAAAGTGAGTCCTTATTTAAAATTGTTGCAGCCATTAAAAGGATGATGTATAAGAATAGTTTGTGCTACAGAAAGGTAAGAAAAACATTTATAAAGCAAAATGTAAGGAATAATTTTATTTCTATTTCATATTGGATTGTGCTTAAGGTACATGTGTATGTGTGCATATCTTTATATCTATAAATAAAATGTTCAATGTATATATGCTAGAGAAGAACTGGCCATTTTTTTGTGCTTGTACGTATTATCCAGGTTTCATACCATCTTTTTGTAATCACAAAAATGATAAGATTATTTTAAATTAAAAAGAACAGAAAACCATAAAGTTTGTGAGCACTACTCTTAGTTGAGTGCAGGATACTGTTACTTAGGTGAAAACTCTTGCCTTCTTAACTCTAAGACATTTAAACTAGGCATTTAAGATGCATAGAAGTGACATTCTTTATTGTTTGGATACTAGAGAGCAGAACCTCAGCACACAAGAGGGGCCCCCTACTAATTACTGCCCCTCTCCCCTCAAAGATACCCAGTATCCTGACTTCTAACAGTCTGGATTAGCTTCCCAGTTTTCATATTGTTTTACATAAAAGAAATGATTGGATCTTTGGAAAAGGTTGATTTTTCATCATAAATCTATCTTCAGAAAACATGTACTCTGACAGTCTTCCCAAAAAAGGGAAGATGAAATTAATTAGAGAGATAAGGATTAAAATTTCAATTAAACATGTAGAGTTTAAAATTTAAATGAATTTAAAACTTAAAAGGAAAGCATTTAGCAAATACGCATTTTAATTCCAATGACACTGAAATGGAAAATTTGGTTAAAATGCTGAGGTGTTCCTTTTCAAACATAGCTGACTTCACCTATAATTTATATATATATATATATAAATATATATATATATATATATATATACACACACATATACACAAACACATACACACAATTAAAATAGTTAACAGTAATCTGTACTAATGTTAAAGCATTTATTGACTAGTCAGGAATACACTTAACATTTCTAATGAAATTCCAGATTTCTAAACAAGTAGAATTATGGTTTTGCTTTCTACTTAGTCCCATGGGAAGTATAGTATGTATTTGTGTATATGTATGTGTGTGTATGAAGGTACATAGGGATTGTGTAACATTTAATATTTACTTTACTATTTAAAAGTATATATTAGGACCTGATAATGATTCCAAAAAGCTTTAAATATTCATATTCACATGTTCATGTGTATATTTATATTCACATATTTTGCATATTCATAGTTTGAAAACTCTGCCATAGACCAAAAAAAAAAAAGAAAAAAAGCCTACTTTTAAGTTGAACTGTTAAAAGGAGAGGAAGAATTGTGTTCAATAAAGGTAGGGATGGGGAAGGAGGACTGTGAGAGGCTGGCTAATGGATAGAAAATTATATCTAAATAGAAAAAATAAGTTCTATTGCTGTACATTTGACCCAAGAACCTATAATTAGCAATAATTTACTGCATATTATCAACTGACTAGAAGAGAGATCAAATGTTCAAATCACTAAGCAATGATTAAGTTTTGTGATGATGAATATGCTAATTATCCTGATTTGATCATCACACATTGTATACGTATGTCGAGATATAACTCTGTACCCCATAAATACGTACAATCACTATGTTTCAGTAAAAAATAAATTAAAAAATAAATGTGAGGCAAAAAAAAATTTTTTAAAAACACTTTTCTAACAAATAATTTCAAAATATTTAAAACCTGCACTGCTTTTAATAACTTTTATTGTTTTTAACATGTGACATTTTATCCCCATTAGCAATAACAGATGTCTAATGCATTAAAAAGAAAAATCCTGCACATGTGTTGAAATAGAGGACTTTACTGAAAGGAAAGCATGTGCTTTGATTTATATTAGTCAAAATTTAGATACTGTACTTGGTGCTATTTCAGGAAATGAAAAGGTGAGGAAACAGTTATATGCCAGTAAACCAGAGCAAAAATCTCCATAGAAACCAAAACAGTTTAAGTGGGAGCCACTTAAGCTAAATTAATACTGAGAATGTGGTCCCATTAGTCCCAAGAGAGCTAATTCGAATAGAACAAAACCCTGTCCATAGATTCATGCAGGTTTTATAGCACTTACAATTTTTCTTTGTTCACATTTGCCAAAAATTAATCAGTCATTGGGTTTATGAAAATTTGGGTGAATCCTACAGAGAAAAGATTACAAAAACAAAGTTTAATTACTGTTCTCTGACTCCATTATCTTCACTACTGGTTAAAAGGAATATGAAGGGAAAATTAAAAAATAATGAACAGTAAATCCAGTTTTGTTTGTTTGGCTGGCTTTTTTGCTCCACTTTAATAAGTACCTTCTCTACTTCAGAGTGTTCCACTGACTAATTGCCACTCTCCACCGCAGCCAGTGCAGAGTGAGGAAACTCAAAGCCAGTGCGGATAGCAATTAATTTATTGTCAAATACTGTGTACTAGCTGTTTACCTATGTTATGTCATTCAATCTCACCAAAGACTTACTAAGATGGATCTATCACATTACAGATGAGGAAACAAGCTCAAATTAGTTAAAATAGCTTGTCCAAGATTAGACAGCGGTGGAGCCAGATTTTGACCTGTTTAATCATCTTGCTTAGAGGTAACCTTGGCAAATGTTGCCATAATATACCTCTGTGCATGCCAATTAGGTGTAGGGTTGGGTATAATCCTTGCAAAGATGGCCCAGCATTGTGTGGGTGGCCAGGTTAGTAAGACACNTTTGACCCAAGAACCTATAATTAGCAATAATTTACTGCATATTATCAACTGACTAGAAGAGAGATCAAATGTTCAAATCACTAAGCAATGATTAAGTTTTGTGATGATGAATATGCTAATTATCCTGATTTGATCATCACACATTGTATACGTATGTCGAGATATAACTCTGTACCCCATAAATACGTACAATCACTATGTTTCAGTAAAAAATAAATTAAAAAATAAATGTGAGGCAAAAAAAAATTTTTTTAAAACACTTTTCTAACAAATAATTTCAAAATATTTAAAACCTGCACTGCTTTTAATAACTTTTATTGTTTTTAACATGTGACATTTTATCCCCATTAGCAATAACAGATGTCTAATGCATTAAAAAGAAAAATCCTGCACATGTGTTGAAATAGAGGACTTTACTGAAAGGAAAGCATGTGCTTTGATTTATATTAGTCAAAATTTAGATACTGTACTTGGTGCTATTTCAGGAAATGAAAAGGTGAGGAAACAGTTATATGCCAGTAAACCAGAGCAAAAATCTCCATAGAAACCAAAACAGTTTAAGTGGGAGCCACTTAAGCTAAATTAATACTGAGAATGTGGTCCCATTAGTCCCAAGAGAGCTAATTCGAATAGAACAAAACCCTGTCCATAGATTCATGCAGGTTTTATAGCACTTACAATTTTTCTTTGTTCACATTTGCCAAAAATTAATCAGTCATTGGGTTTATGAAAATTTGGGTGAATCCTACAGAGAAAAGATTACAAAAACAAAGTTTAATTACTGTTCTCTGACTCCATTATCTTCACTACTGGTTAAAAGGAATATGAAGGGAAAATTAAAAAATAATGAACAGTAAATCCAGTTTTGTTTGTTTGGCTGGCTTTTTTGCTCCACTTTAATAAGTACCTTCTCTACTTCAGAGTGTTCCACTGACTAATTGCCACTCTCCACCGCAGCCAGTGCAGAGTGAGGAAACTCAAAGCCAGTGCGGATAGCAATTAATTTATTGTCAAATACTGTGTACTAGCTGTTTACCTATGTTATGTCATTCAATCTCACCAAAGACTTACTAAGATGGATCTATCACATTACAGATGAGGAAACAAGCTCAAATTAGTTAAAATAGCTTGTCCAAGATTAGACAGCGGTGGAGCCAGATTTTGACCTGTTTAATCATCTTGCTTAGAGGTAAACTTGGCAAATGTTGCCATAATATACCTCTGTGCATGCCAATTAGGTGTAGGATCCAAGATTAGACAGCGGTGGAGCCAGATTTTGACCTGTTTAATCATCTTGCTTAGAGGTAACCTTGGCAAATGTTGCCATAATATACCTCTGTGCATGCCAATTAGGTGTAGGGTTGGGTATAATCCTTGCAAAGATGGCCCAGCATTGTGTGGGTGGCCAGGTTAGTAAGACACTTTTACAAGTATTAACTAAAGGACTCCTTTACCAAGTTGCTGCTAGTTCCTGTGGTTTCAATTTATATCACCTTTCAAATAGTGCATCTGTTGCTACAGGAATGGTTTCTATTTCGTACAATTTGTGTAAGTTTCCTTAATCTCATCTCATTTTATGTATTAGAATTGCTTCATGTTCACAGAGTGAGAAAGTTCCTTGACTCTGAATTGGGCTATTTCCTTAAAAGTTTCAGAAATACGTATGTGTTAAGGCATGTGTGCATGAACATACATGTGTGTGCTATATATATATATATATATATGGCATTCTACTGCCCGATGCTGTAATAAAAAGGCCACCACCACAAGACCACATAAATCCTTGATATTTCCTTCAGGAGATGCATTTCATTAGAGTTTCATAATTAATTATAATGTATGCTGCCAGCTAAATATCCTACTTATGATATTTATCCATATTTTTGACGCTTGGAACAGTGAGGTGGGGGAGAGAGAGAGAAAGAGAGAGAGAGATGACCATAAGATAAATCTATTCTGTGTTTTGGTCTGCCGGGTCTACCCCACTACAGTCAAACTGGGTATCAATACCCTTGTGCTACCGTGCACAGTTACTTTCAGGTATTTTATCTTTTTTTTTTTTTCATTTATTTTCCTGCTTGTTAACAAAATTAAAGTGAAATTCAAATGAATTTATAAATATGAAAAATTAACATTAAAACAACAAAAATTTGTTTGTAAAGATGTTTGTTTCCTCATTCCAACAAAACAGAAACACGACTTGGGAGCTGAAAACTAAAATTGATTCATGTCCATATTCAATGCTACTATAAGAAATAATTTCCTAAGTTATATCATCACAGCCAAGAAGCCCAAATCAATGACAGGAGTAGCAGTAAGGTCAGAGATACTGCATCCTGGCTGAGAAGACAGTGTGGACATACTCCAAGGCAACATCGTTGAAGAGGAAAGGACACTACTCAGACTAACAGTAACTAGGAGTCTGAGAACTAAGGTCAGAGATACTGCATCCTGGCTGAGAAGACAGTGTGGACATACTCCAAGGCAACATCTTTGAAGAGGAAAGGACACTACTCAGACTAACAGTAACTAGGAGTCTGAGAACGGCTGGAAACTTTTTATGGAGGCTTACAATAAATTTATTACTGAATGGATCAAGTGACAAAAGTGAATACAATTCCCAGATTTATGGCATTTAATTCAGAAATAAAGGTTCTCTTGAAATAAAATTCCAAGCTTTGGGACAATTTCCAAGTCGAAGATGTAATTTATAGCATTTTCTTCATCAGCTTAAAGTATAATGCCATTATTACATCTGATTTTGTGGATGTTCTTTAAGAGTACTTCGCTCTTTCATAAATCTAATGTTTTCCTTCATACTCTGATTTTCTACAGTTTAGCCAGTTGCTTTTTAATGCTCTTATATCATTAGTAATCGGCTTTCAATGTATTGTACTGTACCATAGTCCTACTAGTTGTTCATTTATCATTCTTGGCATGAGGATAAGTAGCTATGTATAACAAAAAAATTTAAAAATCATTATAGGTCTCCTGTGCTTACTCTTCCTTCTCTCTCTCTCTAGCTCTCTTTTTCTCCCTCGACACACAGGGATTTTTTCCTTTTCATGTTAATCTGTCAGTTGGATTCATTGACTAAATTTCATATGCTAGCACATAAAATTAAAAGTTCCTTTTCAAGATTCTTTCCTTCTATAAAAATGCATGCAAATTATATGTTTTCTACAGAAATTATAGAGAAAGAAAACATGAAGATATATTTCATTTCAGTTTAGTAAAGTTATTGCGCTACATAAATGTCTCCTTTGGGAAAGAGGGGTTGACAAAATGATCAAGAAGGTGAACAATTTCCTGACTCCCCTTTCCCAAGTCAAATGTTCATGGTCATTCTTACGTGTAGCTCTAAACTAAACAAGCACAGAAATGTCATGGTGAGGAGAGAGTGAAAAGTAGCAATAACGCAGGCTCAGTTTACATTTACATTGGGCTGGATCAGACTGAGTTTTCTTGCTCTGTTCACCATCCAATTCTTGTGGCTAACTTTCATTACCAATTTAATAAAAATCTATCAAATATTTACTGGATGCTTACTATGAACTCGGCTCTGCTCACAACACAGTCTCCTAGTTTTGTTAAGAACCTCTGCCTAAAAGGAGCTCATAGTAGAATGACAGACATCTACTTAACCAGCTTAAGCAGATATTGGATGGGATATTCGAGCACGTTAGTAATATGAGCTACTAGGATGGAATAGAATAAATATTGTTGCTATATTATAAGCTTGGTACTATTTTATACTTAAATGCCCATAAATTGAGATTGCTGGAGAGAACAGCAGTGGCAGGCTGAGTAAAATGGCCATACAACTAGCATGCAGACTATGACTCGATCTAAAAGAGTAAATTCTAACTCTAGAGCCAAGTTGAAGCCCAAAGATTGTGCCTGTCTCATTCACTATTTGAAGAAGAGTCTGCTAGTTATCTGCCAATATCTATTCTCCCATTCTTCTTTCAGCACTAGAACCTGAAGAGGTTATTCTAGACAGGGCCACCCAGCTAATGACTGCACTTTACAGACTCATCTGTAGTTAGTTGTGGCTATATGACTAAGAAATAGTAATGAGATATGAGCAGAAGTCACATATGCAATTTCTAGGTAGGGCCCTTAAAAGAGGGACATGTCTTCCCCTTGCTTTTCTCCCTTCCCACTGGCTGGAGAGCAAAATTGACATGACACCTGGAGTGATCATCTTGGTCCATGAAACTGAAGCCACATTTTGAGGATGGCAGAGCAACAAGTTAAATCTCCAACATAGCTGAACCACTGAACCAAGCCTGTAACTTCCATCCAATTGTTAAGATAACTAAACATGTGCCTTATTTAAGCCACTGTATTTTTGGATTTCTTTGTTATACTGCCATATCCTACCAAATATGTCTCTTCATCCCAGGTGCCTTGGGATACTACCTGACATATAATATGGTCTTATTACTGTAAACTAGCAATGGTCTGAGACTACACAAGATTTTTGAAGGCTAAGTACAAATTGGAAAAGGCCTATTTGAAATTGGTATACGCTCAGCTGGCATAAAGGAGGGAGTGCTACACAGTGTCTTTTTCCCAACCCAGTACATGATGCACTTCAATTTCTCATACTCTAGCTTCATTTCATATGGCACTATCCTGATATTGCAGAGGGGGGAAACAGTCTAACTATAAAATGAAAGAGAAAATGGAATGTGATAGAATAGAAGTCAGCTGTATACACTTTTATAATGCAGCTCAAATTTATGCTTATTCTATAACAGTAATAAAAGTATAAATTTGAATGCAATAAAAACTTTAAAAGTATAAAATGTTTCTTATGTAAATTCAAAATTTCAAATTATAAGAAATTCAGCATACTTTTAGTTCATGTCTGCTGTCACTTTCTCTCTGACAATACAGATTTGAGCTAATAGTACTGAATTGTAGACGATGATGATTGAATGGTTAATTGTTACACCCTTAGCTCAAAGCAGGGGCAACAAAGTATTCGAGTTAAACATATGCCTTCTATTTAAAATATTGTTGTGTTCATTGGTTCTCTCTAGAAAGAATCTGGTAACCTAGATTATTGCATTTTATTATCAAATTTCAGGGAGCACAATCTCAAATCACTCTCAATAACTTTCAATATCTTGGCTAAGAAAGTCAATATTTACTGAAGATAGCTAGAAGAATATGTATTCCTTTTCTTTTCCTTTTTCTTTTTTTTGGTCGCTGGCCAGTACTGGGATCTGAACCCGTGACCTTGGTGTTATAAAAGCACCATGCTCTAACCAAACAAGCTAACTGGCTAGCTTATTTTAGATACTCAAAAACCTACAACTAGATTAAACCACAGAACCAGAAATGAATTAGTCTTTGGTAAAATTACTTTGAGTAAGTCATTTTTGCCACTGTAATATAAACCTTTATGAAGTAACATTATTTTTTTTTTTTTAAAGAACAGCCCTGTGAAACTTGTTGGGTATTTAATACACAGAAATTGCCAAGGATACCATCCTTTATAACATTCAATTCCTCTTTCTCCATGAACTTAAATTTAAAAACTTCTTTTGAGTCTCAGGACCAGGAATAGTTGGTAGTTGGGCTTCTTTTGGACAGTATGTGTGTGGGGGTATATATGTGTGTGGGGGGGTGTCCAGTGGACTCTATGAAACTTACAATTGTTGTAATACATGTTCACATTGTCTGTTAGATTTCTTAGAGCCAAATGTCTGACTCAGTGCTATGAAATACATAGGACATTGGATATACATTCTGCTGCTAACTTAGCTAAGTTTTACTCTATACTCGTTTTCTCTCTTTGATTAATTTATCTTTCTTGTTTTTAATATACGTCTTCCTGCTGACTTTCTTCTATTTATGTTATCTATCTCAAGTATGTTCCTGGGATTAAGTGTATATTCATAAACACATAAATATATTTAAGAGATGCTCTTCTTTAAGAATTTTTTATTTACTTTTGCACTTATTCTTTTAGACTTTTTCATAGCAATTGATTGGACTTAAATTTCTGTGTTTATTTGCATCATTGTTCACCACAGTTTTTGAAAGTGTCATTCTCAATAAGCTAAAAATATACCTGACTTTTTTTGTTTGTTTGTTTGTTTGGTAAGGGAACAATATAGAATTTTCTTAGTCTTTCCCCACTTGTTACTTCATGTAACAATCTTATCTGGGCATATGCAATCTTAGCAGAGTATATGACCTTCTTAGACCACAACATTTTTTGACATTTGTTCTTCACAAGAAGACCTAAGCAGCCTAATTTTCATTCTTTTATAGGTAATTCATTTTCTTTATCTGGATGCCTATAGGATGGTTTATCTTTAACAGTAAAAAAAAAAATTCTGAGAATATTTATGGGTATACTATACTTTCATTAACTTTGTCCAGAATACAGGGCATCATCCCATTTTATGAATTCTGTTATTTTTTTCCTACTCTGGAGAATTTTTTTCTATTATGTCTTTTGCTATTGATTATGGCTTCTTCTCAATATGTCCTAGTTTCTTCTTAGGAATAATGGTCTTTAATTTACAAATGTTATCCTAATTAAAATTGTACTTTCTCCATTAGTCCCTAGGTCCCTTCTCTGGTTTATTTTTTCTCCATAGCAGTGATCACCATCTTTTTCCAGTCCTCCTCTCTTCCTCACACACATTCACACCCATAGTGATGTCCAGTTACATAGCTTAAAATGCTATAGATATGCTGATGAATTCCAACTTTTGTCTCCAGTCCAGACTTTTCTCACAAACTTCAAACACATATATCCAACTGCCTGCACAATAATTCCGATTGGATTTCTAGCCAACAACTCAAATTTTACATGTCTGAAATTGAACTAGTTCCTCTGAAATCTGTTCCATCCACAACCTTCTCCATCTCAGTGGTTGCCAACTCCTCCTTTCTTTTGCTCAGATCAAAAGACCTAGAGTCATCCTTGATTTCTCTTTCTCACATATGTCTTACCTTTAGCAAATCCTGTTGGTTCTACCTTCAAGATATATCTACAACCTGACCACATCTTTCCAACTCCAACTTCACTGCTACCACTCAAGTTCAGATCACCATCACCTCTCAGAGAGATCACTGCAATGGCCTCCTGACTAGTCTCTCTGTTTCCCTCGAGGAAAGCTTACATATGCCATAGAGACTGGCACATTACTGTGTCAGCATTGTTCTTGCTGCACAGGAATTTTGTAGTCAAGTGAATAGTCATGAATTATGAGACTTCTAATGGAGTGATATCTTCATATCATGACCAGAATGGACAAGTCTTTAAGTGGTTGTGCCATCCTAAGGAAACAGAAAAGGACAGAATTGATATTTCAGCAAAGAACAAACTGCTCTTCCTATTTTAAATGCCATAGCCTATGATTGGCCACTTCCCTTACTATTTTCTCCCAACTTTTTTATTACACCAAACTCTAGCTTTTTGAAACTGAGCAGCTGAAAGATCCTCCTCCTCTTCCAGCTCAGGGTCAACTACTTTAGCTTCTTCTTTGCAAAGAACACAAAACAGAGAATTTACAGATTTATGCTTTACTGTAGTTCTTTTTTCTTCTTACCAATGTTTGTGCTTTGTCATGTCCTTCTGGTGCTGTGATACAAAATAAGATATCGTCCTAATTATTCATTACAGAATTTGGGAAAACAATACCAGATACTTTTATTGAGTAATTTCAGAATCCAGAAAAATGTTCTCTAAATTAATATTTTTTAAAGTAAGTGTTATTAATCTCTGGCTTTGAGTAATAGATATTAGTTAATTTCATTGTGTGTATTTGCTGAAGTGAAGGATTAGGGTAACATGGGGGTAAACTGAGGAATATTTGACTTATAGAAGTACCTGCATTTTTTGTACTTCTCTAAAGAGAGTAGTAGTCAATAAACAAGTATTTATGGAGTGCCTATTTTGCACACTATGAAGCCCATGGGAAACATGAGAAGAGTCCGGGTTCTTATGGCAATTAATCTACTTGGAAAAAAATATGAACACTAATGAATCAGACTCTAGTATGAACTGCCACTGAATACCAGATTGTGCTACAGAGAGTCTCAGTGCCACACACTAGGAAGTGCCATCTCTGTTGGAGTTTTATTGACTGTCCCACATCCAAACAAATTTCCTATCATTGGTGAATACCCAGTTTGTCAGTCCCGTTGGGAGACTGCACTCCTTTCATGACCATCTGTATGAAGGAGAGGGTGGGCTGAGCAAAACAGAAGAATTAATGATGACTTTTAGCTTCTTAAGCTAAATAATTAGATAAATAGTTTACTGATATTTACTGATTTGCAGGGATGGAAAGAATAGGTATTTGAGAGTGGCAATAAATTCAAGATTTCTGTGAGAAATCCACATTGTAGTATTAAGCAGACAATTGAATATGAAAGTCTGTAGCTCAGAGGAGATGTCACCCAGTTCAGAAGTTGAAGAGATCATATGCCTTCTGTTACCATCCCTTGGCAGATAGGGCATAGATAAATTATTGAACTTCCTCCACTGGTGTCCCCAACTTGAATTTTCAGTTTTTAGGGGATGATGCACGGATATAGAAATAGTTGTTCTCCAAACAGAACTGGATCATCAATTAATTACCTCATTTATCCTTTAAACTCTTCTGTTTGCACTTAGAATTCAGTGTAAACACTTCATCTTAGTCTACAAGGTCCCACATAACTAGGTTATAACTTAGTTATTAAAATAATGATATCAGTGTAAACACTTCATCTTAGTCTACAAGGTCCCACATAACTAGGTTATAACTTAGTTATTATTTAAAATAATGATATTCAACATGTATCTAGTACCAGACACAATTTTAAGGGGTTAGCACTTAATCAATTTATTTAATCATCACAACTTAATGATGTACATGATTCTCTTCCTTCCACAGGAAGTGTGGAGTGGTAGACAACTTACCTAACGTACACAGGCAGTGAGAAGTTGAGCCATGTTTGAATCCAGGCTGACTGGCTCCATGATCCAGGCCCCTACCCACTACCCTGGTCTCTGTACCCACTCTACCTTACCAGAATAGGACTTCCAAACCTCTGGACTTCCAAATCTTCTTTGAGCTGCAGTAGCCTATGATTTTATTCAAATGCTTTTTATAAGCAGTTTCTCCAGTTCAGCAATTGTGATGCATTAAGAATTTACTAACAAAGTAGAATGACCATCTAATTTAATCTGAGATTACCTAGATTTCTTTTAGTTCTATTTTTATTGTTTTCATTCTATGGAATTATTCTAATAATATGAGCGTCTGCATACCTATTAAGAAATGGTAAAAGCTAAAGTACTTGTGATCGCAGCTTATATTGCGGATGTATTCACATGTAAAACAAGGTAGTCATTCTGTCTTACCAAATTTGCCATGCAATTCTCTCCTCCACTAAAACTATGTGTTAAATTTTCTAAAACAGCACCCTGAAATATTTTAATGAATTTCTGTAAAAATATCTCTGTGCCCAAATTTTATGGAAGAATCAACATAATGAAAATAATAGTGAATAAATGTTACATAAATCTAGAAGTAGAGTTTATTTTTTCTAATAATTATATCAGACTGTAGACTATTTTGAAGGATGGCCCAGCTAAAAAGGTAAATAGAATTCATTTGCAGCATCTGCTACTCATGTATTCCAAGTCTACTCATGTGCTTCAGAATTAACATTGTTGTCTTCCTCTTTAATTATATTTAACTATTACCTCTCTCCAGTCCCAAAACTTGGCTGTTAAGTTATAACTGTCACTAAGGTTATTCTACTCATGTGCTTCAGAATTAACATTGTTGTCTTCCTCTTTAATTATATTTAACTATTACTTCTCTCCAGTCCCAAAACTTGGCTGTTAAGTTATAACTGTCACTAAGGTTACCTATGACAATCATTTTTTATATATTTTTGTTTTTTCAGTATATATAGATATTAATTTTTATATATTTTTTCTCTGTTACAGACACAGTATATATTTTTGTTTTTTCAGTATATATAGATATTAATTTTTATATATTTTTTCTCTGTTACAGACACAGTATATATTTTTGTTTTTTCAATTTTTATATTCATTATACACACTTCACATTCCCTTGAAAAATTTCTACTCTTGAATACAGCCACATTTAAATAGGCCCATTATAGTTAAAACAGACTGTAGACTATTGTTTGCTCTTGGCTCACAAGTGACAATGAAATAGAAGAATGTCCCTTATTTGATAGCCACGTTTTAAGGTTCTAAGACCTTCCAATTAACAATGAGACACCACCAGTGGGTTCTTGTTTCCTTGCTATCTCACTGTGCTCTATCTATCTAGAACTGAAGTCAGAAGACAGAACTGGACAGTTTCAGCCACACTAAGTGACAGGTGTGGAAGGCATGGACAGGCTCATGGTGTCGAGCCAAGACCTATACTTGGAGAAACAGCAAAGGCCCTAGTTCCTCAATCTCTTTTTTCTTCACATTTTTTCCCGCTTTCAGTCTGGCTTCTCCAATATGTTCCAGTATCCTTTGGCTGCCCTGAGTCTCTCCTTTCCTGAGAAAAACATCTTACAATCTAATTCACTCAAAGGTGCTACTGACCCAATGTGTTGCTTCATCTTGGGGACTTTGCCTTTTAATAGAGGAGCCTGGAGAAGACAATGCCAGCCTCAAATTAATGAGTTGCCAGTGATAGATTTAAAGCATGACCATGGGAAATATAAGAAGGCTTTTGGAGGGAGTCCCTTCTGCCTCCATTTAAGCCACTTCCCTGCCTATTTTACCTACTTTTGGCACAAATATTTAGGCCCAGAGTTAGCCACAAGCAGTTTTCAGAACTAGAAGAAAATTTATTTTCATCAATTAGGGAAATGCTTTCAGGTTCCAGATATGGCCAAATCTTAACAGTTAGAAGCAGACATAGAGAAAAAATTTTCCCCTACGTTCATCTATAAAACTGGGTATTCAAACTGGATAATTTCTAAAGTCAGAGAAACAAAGAGGATAGATGAAATTAAGTACAGAAACAAGTAGCCTGAGAGACATTTTAAACATTGTTAGTGTAGACAGAAGGAGTAGAAAGGTACAGAAAGACCACACAAACATCAAATAGTCATGAAGCTCATAGGGAACCCCATACTTATAAGGCACCCACATTCATGTTGTCTTAATTAAAGTCTCTGTTGGTGACATCCAATCTGACCCACTTGTCCTCTGGCCAGACAGAAAGTGAAATCCATAGCTGCTCAGCAGGCTAAGTGTCAAGGCCTGGCTGTGGACATGAGTATCTTCCCTGTGTCTCTCTAATAGAGCAAGTGTATATTAGCTCATCATGCTCCATTACTGCTTATCCTTAATGTTGGACCTCTTAAGCACACTGTCAACAGGGAGGTCATATGTAGAGAAAGAGAGAGGAAAAAAACAGGATATATTAATATTGTGTGCCATAACATCTGGGTAGCGTAGTCCTTCCTGCCTGTTCGCAACCTCTCCTAGTATATTAAACATGTCATAAATTTCCTTTTCTTGCTATATGTTTCAAATGGACTCAAAAAACAATGTGACATGTCATGCACATTTTAATTTAGTCTGTGAGCCTTTCTGTGCCTTTCTGTCTAGGATAACCCTGCTAGAAGTGTACTTGGAAACCACCATTACTCTAAGGTAGTATTTCCCAGTGTGCAAAGACATTCTTACAACCTCAGTCCAGGTTCAGTATACCTCCTTGGCACTCTCTGCAAACATATTAACATTTAGCTCCCTATATCACAAAATTATTTTCATATTTTATTTCCCATTGTATTGTGACAACCTTGATGTCAGGGACTAAATCTTCTTAACTCAGAGCACCTAACATAAGAGACATCAAAACATTTTTGATAAGTTACAAAACAATTAATAAACATATTGCAGTTGATTAGTGACAGCTGAAACCAGATTTCAGGTCTCCCAAATGTACCATTAGGCAGAACCAGAACCTTACAATATCTCAAGGCCTTGAGTACAGTGAATGAGAACAAAGTTCATCACACATAGCTCTGTCTCTCCCTGAGGTATCTGGAGGGATGGGGGTGGGGAGGGGTGGGCAAAGTTATTGATTCTGGCTAATTGTCAGGAAAAACACAGTTTTACCTAAATGGTGCAGGTTAAATGGAAAATAACTAATGATCTAGGAGCCTGAGCAATTATATTGGGTTTCTGAAATTGTATCATGGTTGATAGCATTGTTATGGTGTAATGATATCAGGATTCCCCCAAATGAGATCCACCCTGAGATCCATAATTACCAACTTTACTCTCATTCAGGGTAGAGCATACCCATTAGAAAAACATAAACCTTAATTAAAAGTTTCATGGCCCTCTACCCTGTCTTTACCTTCTGTTATGACTTGGGCGACAATGACAGGAATTTCTAAAACTAAATTTCCATACCAAGAGACAGGCAACAACTTGCAGTAATGTCTTTGAGCAGAAACAGGCAAATAATCCTGGTGCTTTTCTATTTTCTACTAAGTGCATAAATTTCTTTTTTTCTCTTGTTATTTAGGCTTATTATTCCCCCTACATATCCAGCCTCATTTTGCTTGTTCTCTTGCTCACTTGCTCCAGCTCCTCTTTCACACTTTCTCTCCAAATTCTGATCTTCCTCTCTTGATCCCCTCCTTATTTTTCTTATTTTCTCTTGCTCTTGTCTTTCTCTCTTCTTTTCCCAGCCCTTCGGTCTATTGCTCAGTCCCTCCAACAGGGTCTCAGAGAATGTAATTAGGAATGGACCTGCATGAAGACACAAATGCAGATCAGAAGCATTTAGTCCCAATTGAAACAGGATTTCCCAGACTGGTTGTCATAGCAATCCACCGGAAGGATGAAATTCTTCCAGAAAGTATCAAGACATACTTCACTTTAATTGACAAAGTAATCAAATGCTCTGAAACCTTTTTGAAAGAAGGTAGTACAAAATTGTAAGGATATCTTAAGTTCAATCAAAGATTGTGTATAATAATTCTGGAGAAGTGTTGATAGCCAATAACTTAAGGTATCCTATTTTTCCATATTTCTGCAACATAATTTAAGTTATTAACCTATCATGTGAATTAAAATATAACTGACAAACTATAAAACATAATTTTCCTACAATTTTCCATGTAAAGACATCCCAAATGCCCAAACTAAAAATTCAATCTCTAAGGGATTTTGAAGTAGTCACATATTTTTAAAAAATTGTTTTTCATTACAAAAAGTGGGTCTAAAATTAAGTAAGTAAAATTCCAGGTTATCAAGAGTTTTGTACAAAATTCTGCTAATGTAAAATAAACATTTTCCCTTAATGACAACAGTAGAATTTTAGTATATTTTCATAAACGTATGCTTTTCTTCTGTTCTACAATACAGAGAGAAGATACAAAATCTTCAAAACATCTAAAGCTTGAATGCTAACTGATGTTTATGTCTTTAAAAATTAATAAAAGTGACAAAAATCAAATAGACATCTCCAAAACGAAATTCCTTAATTGTGCGGTATTTTCGCTATAATAAGCTGTCCTCTTCTATAATCTTTTTAAACAAAGTTCTCTGGGAAATTGTGTCCTCTTGTGGTCACTGCCAAAAACAACATGTTTTCTGCAGAAAGAACAAAACTAAATAATGGAAATAGGACTTTAGGATTCAGGAATAGTCATTTGTGAAAAAAGAAAACCCCTTGAAATGATGAAAGGTGAAAGTTATGAGTAATCAGAAAGGCAAATTTAATTGGAAAAGCATATAATGTATATATCATCAGGTTTATACTTATTTATTTATTTATTTATTTATTTTTTTTTTTGAGGCTGGCCGCATTGCGCTCAGCCAGTGAGCGCAGTGGTCATCCCTATATAGGATCCGAACCCGCGGCAGGAGCGCTGCTGCGCTCCCAGCACTGCACTCTCCCGAGTGCGCCATGGGCTAAGGCCCCATCAGGTTTATATTTAAATTACTCATTATCAGATGATTAAAAAGAAGACAAATAAATTGTGGAAGATTGTGACCATAATAAAAGCCACTATGCATAATTATGTATTTCTTTACGTTATTTCATCAGTTATTCCAGCAACTCTTTGAAATAAGTGAAGTGAGAGTATTTCCACAAGGTTAATTGGAAGTCAAGACGGGATACCAACTCTGCAGCCTGCACACCCCATAAAGCTAAAAACAATAAAAAAGGAATAAAAGTTCTACAAGACTCCATACTTTCTCCACAATCTAATCTTGCTTTTTTTACAGGTTAGATTTATATCTCCTCATCCCATCCTCATTTTGAATCCAGAATATCAGATATTTTAAGGATTAATATTTATATGAAAATTTCATTTGCTCATTTGAGGTGCTCTTGGCACTTCAATTTCTGACGTTTTTAAGTTTTCCATTTTATTTCTGCATTGAACCTTCAAATTTTAAAACTTTAGTTCCTACTCTTGAATCCAGAAAGGGAAAGGTAGAATCAGTTAAATTCATGAATTAAACCATTAAAAGAAAGAGAATGAATTCTTACTTAGGGTGTGAGGTGTTCAAAGATCATTAAAGCTACCTGGGTCACCAAAGAATCTGCATTTACACAGTTATTAAAGTCACTAGTGCTCATACAAACTTTAGATTCCACTTTAATAAAGCTCTCTCATTTAAATACCAAACTGAACGATCCCTCCAGAGTGTCCAAAACAAGATGAAATCTAAGATGTACAACCTCATCTGAGATCCACTCAACTACAGCCTTTCCAGTGTGCGCCCCCTTCTGTGTGAATGCTCCTGTGTTTCATTCATGCAATTCAGATGAATTATTTTACAGAACTCAAAGCCAACAAACAGGTGGTAGATCATATAAAGACTGAAGAGAAAGAAGAATAAGAACAGAGTGAAGCATTCACCTTTTCTGCAGACTCAAACTCCAAAATTTACCAGCTTGCTAACAATTCTACAGTGTTTGGATTTTTTTGTGTGTGTGTGATCTGAAAGTATAATTTACTGTGCTAAGTGAATGCCAGTGCATATTCAAACTGTAAGGATGTTACTTATTGCATTTACTCAATATGAGATTTCTAACTCTGTTACTTTTAATAGTAGTTTTTTTGTTTTTTTGTTTTTTTTAATTTTTAACAGCACACATTCCTCAGGAAGGGACTGCAAACATGACAAGCTTGTAGCTTGAAAACAAAGCTCGTTTTGAATTATCCAAGTGCAAAAGAAAAAAAAAATCTTGCTTTCAGGTAAATTTTTTTTTTCAGGGTAATTGTTTTAGATTAGACAAAATGACTGAATCCCCATTAATCTAGCATTCCCAAAGAAGGTAGTTCCACTGACATCCTGAAACTGGGATTTTAGAACGAAGCAAGGTTTTATATTGGAAACTGAACATTTTGGAAGTTACAATTATTGTTGCATGTATGAGATACCCAGAATTATATCTGACTTGTCAGCATATTAAAAAGGAGCCATTCTTGCCCCAGCAAGTGTGGAAAAGAAAATTGTTAGATAAAAGCTCAGGTAAATAAGAACTATACACAGAGTGGACAGTTGACCACAGCATATTGCAGTTTGCATAACAGGCCCCAGACACTGACAGGTAATTCACCTGCAAGCTACTACCATCTGCTCAAAAAGTATAATATTCGAGCCCCTCTTAAGACAAGAACTTAAAAATCAGTCTTATCCTCCACTCCTCAGATAAGTTCAAGAGAAATTTCTCAGAACTAAAGTCATCAATTGTGACCTGGTCTGAAATATACCATGGCCAGGATGGTCTGGTCAGGTCATTCATTTTAAACTTTCTTCTAAACATTCTGGCATCTGATATGTCGCCTCATCCTTGGGGGGTCCTGTACTCAATGGCTAGCTCTTCATCTCCTAGAAGTTTAGTGCTTGGAGAAGGGCTGGGCTCACTTGTTTAAGAACTAGCCTTCCAGACTGATGACTTTGCAAGTCGGGCTGGCTAACGACCCCCGGTTTCTGCGCCTTTGTGAACTCGGTTTCTCCTCCAGCTCGGCCGCCCTCTCTCTTCCCCAATTCCCCTTGGTCTGGTAAGGTTTCCTTTACACTTTGCCCCCACTCTACTGTCTTGCTTACCAGTAGCCACAAAGGAACGAGTCCAATCATTCGATCTCATTATTTATTTTGAGAACTCCGCTAAAGAAAACAAAACAAAACAAAAATAAGATTTGAGCCTGATCTTACAAAACAACAAACCAAAAACTAAAGTGGAGATTTTTCGAGATTTCTGCAGCCACGTTCTAAATAAGAATTGCGGAATGCTCTGCAATTCAGATTTACAAAAGAGAACGCTTGAAAGAGAGTGGAGCAGAATTTCTGCCTTATTTTCTAACCGCTTTCAAGAGATAAAATCCTGTAGGCGGAAGATGCAAACGCAAATATACACAGGCGACATTGTTTTGAGAAGAACTGCCTGAGTGCTGCTGAAATTAAGTGGAGGTCAAGTAGAATCTAATTTTCAGACAGGCTGTCATTTTAAAATGTCAACGGCTCGCGAAGGAGGCCAGTTGGCATGCTGTGGTCATTGTTTTCCGAATATTTCTATAAAAATGATAAGGGACAAACCCTGCAGGTCCCCCTCCCACGAAAGCATAGTCCCGTTTACCCCTCACGGGACAGATAACTCTTGTGTTCATTTCCCCCAAAAGGCTGAGCCCTTCGGCATCCCAAAGCACTCCATACCGCAGGGTTTCCGGGACCGAAGCTGCGAGCCTCAGCGGGGCACAGCCACGTGGCCTGCCCTCGCGTCGCCTGCGCTCCCGCCTCCTTCTCGGGATATCTGCGGCCGCGACCCTCGGTCCAGACCAGAAAGGGGCGCTTCGCTGAGTTAACGGTTTTCATCGGTGAGTCTGGACTGAGGAGCCGGTGAGCAGACTTCAGCCTGTGCAGGGACCTGAGCGCGGGGCACACAACTGAACTCCCCAAAATCTGCCCCTGAACACTACTGACTTCGGCCGTTGATTTGCTTTGCAATATAAGACATGAACACGAAACGGTTATTTTACCCCAAGTCGTTCCAAAAAAAGAAACAAATATAACATTGCAGAGACGGGCTTCTCTTGCACGGCAGCTTCCTTTCCCGCTCACTGACTTTGTTGCTTCCACTTTGCCAGAACCTGCATTAACATTCTCTTTGATTCTCTTCGTTTTAACTTATTAGATAAAAATGTTTAAAATACAAACGTGTCCAGGTAATTGCAATGCGTTTGGGGCGCACGAAGCACAACTGCCCACTCGACCTCCTAGGAAGTGGTGACTGGGAGGGGTGGGGGGCTCTCAGAGCCGGCAGCCCCGTGTGTCCAGACGGTATTGAATTGAGCCCACCAAACTCTTTTACAAGCTGACCTTTCAAGGTCACAATGCGAGGCCTGAGGTGGGGGTGGGGTGGGGATGAAACGGCCACAGGGTCCTCCGCCTTGGGCTGGCAGCGCCGGCTATCAGGGCCGCTGCGGCGGGTCGCTGCGCTGTCCCCCTCCGGCTCTGCTCCCTTTCCTGAGGGCAGGGCTTCTTTCTGCGGGAGAATGAACTTCTGCCTCTTTCTAGTACCTTCGGAGGCGTAGTCCTTTGGGGGTTGGGAAAAGTTAGATTGGGTCACAGTAGAAGGAAAAGGAGGGCTCAGATGCTTTTCGGGGAGGGGTGAGAGAGCAGGCCGGGGCGCAAATAGGCAGCCCCCGCGGCCCGGCCACGTC
This sequence comes from Galeopterus variegatus, assembly GCF_000696425.1. Classification (NCBI taxonomy): domain Eukaryota; kingdom Metazoa; phylum Chordata; class Mammalia; order Dermoptera; family Cynocephalidae; genus Galeopterus; species Galeopterus variegatus. The sequence continues at coordinate 433,174 of NW_007729652.1, forward strand.
TTCAGAAACGCCCACGACCTCAGGGCCGGGCTGCTGCGGTTTGGCCCTTGGGACTGCAGGGGTTCGTCTACCTGACCATTGGGTGGGCTCCGCAGTTGACAGTTTTCTTGCCACTCCCCTCCCGCCCCAGCAATCCCAAACCGGCTCCACGGACCTAGAGGGATCTGGGGCGAGTTGAGACATCACCCACTCCGTAGAGGCTGTTGCCACCGCTGCTGTCACAGCCACTTCGGCTGGGGCTGGCACCGCAGCCGGGACAGTCCCCTCCGGCCGCTTCCCGGGGCTGCGCTCGAGTGCGGGGGCGCCGCCCGCGCGCTCCGACGCGGAAGGAAATCGCCCCGCGCCCGCCGGAGGAGGGCGGCGGACAGAGAAAGGGGAGGGCAGCAAGGAGGCGGGCGGAGGGGCCGGCCGCCCGGGCCAGGTCGTTTTTGAATGGTTTCGGAGGACGAATTGTTAGACCCCGAGGAAGGGGGGTGGGGACGAGGGGGGGGGGGCTGGAAAGCGGAAACTTTCCTATAAAACTTCGAAAAGTCCCTCCTCCCCACGTCAGGCCAATGACACTGCTGCCCCCAAACTTTCCGCCTGCACGGAGGTATAAGAGCCTCCAAGTCTGCAGCTTTCGCCCAACTCCCAGACCCCTCACGGGCTCGCCGGCACCGGCATCGCTTCCAGGAGGCCAAGCGGGGTGTGCGTGCGGCCGTTGGGCGCCTTCTTTTTGGACCTCGGGGCCATCCACACCGTCCCCTCCCCCTCCCGCCTCCCTCCCCGCCTCCCCCGCGC